>NW_007245641.1:139188-181446 GCF_000164805.1 Carlito syrichta
AAAAAAAAAAAAAAAAAAAAAAGAGAGAGTGTTAAAGGCATTTAGAAAGGTGAGTAGGTGCAATAGTTAAGTATATGCTTTGCAATTACTGTCAGAATATAATTTGACACTTAACTGTTCTTTTGTATAGTCATAGAGAAGAAATAATCAAATGGCTTAGTCTTAATAAAAGATCATTCATATTTCAGATCACTAAATCAGATTTTCTGTTGCTGTAAAACTTTTTCTAGACAGATGCCTGGGTTTTGAACTAGGGCTGGATAGATAGAAACTGAAGACAAATGGATTAAAATAATCAATGATAGGAAACAGATGTGAAAGTTCCCAGAAAAATTGGTGTGAGTTGATGTTTATTTATTCCCAGATGAATCAGTATATTTGCTTCAGTTGTCTTTATATTGTACTCATGCTGCCATACAAATTATTAATATTTGTATTATCACAACATGATTAAATTTTGAGTTTTACAAACAATGCCCCCTGTTAGGAAGTATAGAATATTCAAGAATACCATGCTACAGAACGTAATTTTATCTATTGATTCCAGTGTAGTATATGTTCATAGGACTTGGAAACTAGAGTAAAGAGCTACAATAAAGAGATTAATCACTAAAAGATAATTTTTAAGAAGAGGAAGTTGTAAGTAAACCTGCTAGAGTAAGTAAGGATATGGTTATGAAAAATACTGAAATCAAAGAATGAGCACCAACAAATATTTATACCATTCTCTCATTAGGTGACACTGGTCTCAGAAATTTAAATTCACTCGTCCTTATATCCATGGTTCTGCTTTCCATGGTTTCAGTTACTCATAGTCAAACTCAGTCAGAAAATATTAAATGTAAAATAGCAGAAATAAACAATTCATACATTTAAAATTGCATGCTGTTCTGAGTAGCATGATGAAATTTTGCACTGTCCCTGGTAGGTGACTCATTCCTTGTCCAATGTATCCATGCTGTCTATGCTACCTGCCTGTTAGTCACTTAGTAACTGACACAGTTATCAGATCGATTGTCATAGTATCATAGTGCTTGTGTTCAAATAAAACCTTATTTTACTTAACAGTGACCCCAAATGCCAGAATAGTGATGCCAGTATATTGTTATAATTGTTTTGTTTTATTATTAGTTATTGTTAATCTCTTACTGTGCCTAAATTATAAATTAAACTTTAATGTAGGTATGTGTGTAGAGGGAAAAACATAGTACATATAGAGTTTGGTAGTATCTCCAGTTTCAGGCATCCACTGGGGATCTTGGAACGTATGCCTCGAGGATAATGGGCACTAGGGACTACTGTAAAATTTGTATCATAGGTTATAGCAAACATGCAGCAAAGTGTGCAAAACAATGCATCTTAATGATGTATTATAAAGAAAATACTTGAAAACTATGGAGGAACATTTTCAACCCATAGAAACCAACTGACTGTCCTTTCCCAGTTATAGCCTCTTCCTTCCCACCTAAAGGTAACCACTCTTCTGACTTTAATTTTTATTTTCATTTTTGGTCTATACTTTCCCTTTATTGCTGGCTTTATAAATGAATTACAAGGTGGTACTTCTTTTTTCATTCTCTGATATAATTTGTATAAAATTAGATTTCTGCTGAAATGAGTAGTAAAATTTGCTAGTAAAGCCATCTGATTCTGGAGTTTTCTTTGTGAGAAGATTTTGAATAGCAAATTCATCCCTCCCTTCCTCCCTCATGGGCTCAGGCAATCCTCTCACTTTGGCCTCCCAAAGTGCTGGGATTATAGGCATGAGCCCCCATACCCGGCCCAAAACATGTTTTAGTTCTTGACTTTATTTTTCACATCTCTTATATCATTTTTAGTTTCTAATTCTCTGACAAATTTTCATTTTTATTTATTAATTTTTTTTGAGTTGGAGTCTCACTCCGTCACCCAGGCTAGAGTGCCGTGACACACTCACAGTCACTGCAGCCTTGACTTGCTGGGCTCGGGTGTTCCTTCCTCCTCAGCCTTCCAAGTAACTGGAACCACAGGTGTGCACCACTACACCCGGCTAATGTTTTGATTTATTGTAGAGACGAAGTCTTGCCAAGTTGCCTGGACTGGTCTCAAACCCCTGGACTCAGACAATTCTCTCACCTCGGCCTCCCAAAGTGCTGGAATTACAGGCGTGAACCACTGCTCCTGACTAGACAAATTTTTAAATATAGTCGTGTATTTCTTTGAAAATAGTTTAAGGTAGTTATATTAAACTCTTTCTCTGACAATTCCAGTATCTGAAACTTCTGTGTATCTTTCTGTTATCCATTTTCTCTTACATGTTCACATAATCTTGCTTTCTCTTGTGCCTGGTTTTTGATGTGCCAGATGTTTTGTTTGAAAAGTCATAAAGAAATTTGAAACCTTGAATAATATTATCTGCCTCTAGATAGGATTTTCTTTGCTCTTAGATGCCTGGGAGAAGTAATAGCTGTCCAGGAGTACCTTAATCCAGTATCAGGAATTGGGTATTCTTCTGAACCACGCAGATGACTTGAAACCAGGCTGCAGTTCGTGACACTGTGGCTTATTTCTAGTCTTCCCTTACTTTGCGGATGGAGCCTTTCATGGTCCCAGTCCAGTTCTGGTGGTTTTAGCAGGGCTGTCACTCTTGGAAGGCCTTGGGCTCCAACTTTTGTCACTCTGGGTTTGTAAAACTGACAAAAAGGCTGGACAGCTTCTTAACCATCCAATTGAGAATTGGCAAATCCCCCTATAATAAAAGAAGCCCCAATATAATTTCTCTGGGTTTTGTCTTTGGACTGTGCTGGTAAGTGTTTACCCTTTAGTAATTCTCTGATGCATTCCATTTGATATTTTAAAATATTTTGCTTAGCATTTCTAGTAGTGTGGGAGAGTGGGTCTGAATTCCCAGTCTCCTGTACTAGGAGAAGCCTGTAAATACTTTGGCGTCAGGGTCTCCCTCTGTCACTCAGACTGGAGCACAGGGACAAAGTCACGGCTCGCTGCAGCCCTGAACTCCTGTGCTCAAACAACCCTCCGTCCTCAGTCTCCTGAGTAGCTGGGGCCAAAGGTCTTGTAGCTCTGGGTTTTGTTTTTTTCTAATACCTTCTCTAGAAATTTCATATAAATAGAATCGCACAATATTTTGTTTTTTGTGACTGGTTTCTTTCACTTGGCATAAAGTATCTGAGGTTCATCCATGTTGTTCCATGTGCTTAATAGTTAATTCTTCTTTATCACTAAGTAGTGTTCCATTAAAGGGATATACCACAATTTATTCATTCACCTCTCTAGATTGTTGCAAGTTTTTCGCGACTGTGACCAATACTGCTATAAACACTTGTATGCAAAATCTTTTGACATACTTTCATCATTCTAGGATAGAACATATGGACATATGTTTTCATGGTTCTTGGGTAGACACCTAGGAATAGAATTGATGGGACATGAGGTAAACGTATGTTAAACTGCAAAACTGTTTCCCAAAGTATCTATACCATTTTACATACCCAGCAGTAATGCATGCAGTTTCTTTACATCCTTGCTAATACTTGATATTGTCAGTCTTTGTGAGTATAACCATTCTAGTAGGTGTAAAATACTATGATACTGTGGTTTAAATTTTTATTTTCCTAAGCTGGGTGCAGTGGCTCACACAGGTAATCCCAGCACTTTGGGAAGCCGAGGCAAGAGGATTGCTTGAGCCCAGAACTCAGTCGACACAGCAAGACCTTGTGTCTATAAAACAAAAGGAGCTGGATGTGGTAGCATGTGTCTGTAGTCCTAGCTACTCAGGAGGCTGAGGCAAAAGGATCACCTGAGCCCAGGAGGTTGGGGCTGCAATGAGCCGTGATTGTGCCACTGACCTGCACTTCAGTCTGGGTGACAGAGTGAGACCCCAACTCAAAAAATTTAAAAAGCTAGAAATGATTAAGCTTAGTGAGGAAGGCATGTCAAAAGCTGAGATAGACTGAAAACTAGGGAGGCCTCTTGCACCAAGTTGCCAAGTCATAAACGCAAAGGAAAAGTTCTTGAAGGAAATTAAAAGTGCTATTCTAGTGAACACACAAATAATAAGAAAACGAAATAGCCTTATTACTGACATGGAGAGAGTTGTAGTGGTCTGGGTAGAAGCTCAAACCAGCTACAACATTCCTTTTAAGCCAAAGCCTAATCCAGAAAAGGCCCAACTATCTTCAGTTCTGTGAAGGCCAAGAGAGGTGAGGAAGCAACAGAAGAAAAGTTGGAAGGTAGCAGAGGTTGGTTCACGAGGTTTAAGGAAAGGAGCCATCTCTGTAACATAAAGTGCAAGGTGAAGCAGCAAGTGATCGGAAGATCTAGCTAAGATCATTGATGAAGGTAGTGTGGCGTGGGCAGGTGTGTTGTCATGGTGGAAGAACCAGTCACCTGTTTGCCACAACGTAGGATGTTTCTTCCACAAATTGTGACACAATCTTTTCCAAACTTCCGGATAAAAACCTTGGTTGACCATCTATGTTTATTTTTCACATCTCTTATATCATTTTTAGTTTCTAATTCTCTGACAAATTTTTATTTTTATTTATTTATTTATTTTTGAGTTGGAGTCTCACTCTGTCGCCCAGACTGGAGTGCCGTGGCACCCACAGTTACCGCAGCCCTGAATTGCTGTGCTCAGGTGATCCTTCCTCCTCAGCCTTCCAAGTAACTGGAACCACAGGTGTGCACCACCATGCCCAGCTAATTTTTTGATTTATTGTAGAGATGAGGTCTCGCCAAGTTGCCTGAGCTGGTCTCAAACCCCTGAACTCAGACAATTCTCTCGCCTCAGCCTCCCAAAGTACTAGGATTTACAGGCATGAGCCACCTCTCCCAGCTTGACAAATTTTTAAATATAGTCTTACATCTCTTTGAAAATAGTTTAAGGTTGATGAAACATTGAGCTCTATCAAAATACCCAGTTAAATAGAGTGGTGCTGTAGACTTAAATGATTGTTTGTGGATAGATACTTTCAGTGGAGTGTAATAAAAAGATGTTCAATGTTGATGAAACAGCCTTCTGTTGGAAGAAGATGCCATGTAGGACCTTCATAGCTAAAGAGAAGTCAATGTTTAGCTTCAAATCTTCAAAGGATGGGCTGACTTGACTCTCCTGTTAAGGGCTTATTGCAACTGGTGACTTTAAAGTGAAGCCAGTGTTACTTACAATTCTGAAAATCCTAGGGCCCTTAAGAATTATGCTAAATCTACTCTACCAGTATTCTGTCAGTAGAACAACAAAGCCTGGATAATAGCATGTCTGTTTATAGCATGGTTTACCAAAAATTTTAAACCTACTGTTGAGACCTACTGCTCAGAAAAAAGATTTGTTTCAAAATATCACTGCTCGAGTGTGCCATTGCACTACAACTTGGCCAGTGGAGTGAGGCTCCACTCAAAAAAAAAAAAAAAATTACTGCTCATTGACAATGCAACTAGTCACCCAAGAGCTCTGATGAAGATGTATGAGAAGGTTAGCGTTTCCATACTTGCTAATTCAACATTCATTCGGCAGCCCATGGATCAAGGAATAATCTAGACTTTCACGTCTTATTTAAGAAATATGTTTTGTAAGGTTATGGGTCCCATAGATAGTGATATTTCTCTGATGGATCTGGGCAATATAACTTTTACGAGTGGAGGGGGTCGCTCGGAATTTGTTCCTCCAGGTCAAACTGTCAGCCAAAGTTTTCATCTGGAAGTTTTGAGAAGTTTGTGTCACTATTTGCAGAAGAAACGTCCCAAGTTGTGGCAAACTGGTGACTGGTTCTTCTACCATGACAACATACTTGCCCACACCACGCTGAGTTTTCAGCAGTTTTTGACCAAAATGCCCTACCCTCCCTATTCATCCAGTCTCACTCTGAGTGACTGTTTTGTTTGTTTGTTTGTTTGTTTGTTTGTTTGTTTCCCTGGATGAAAAAAGTCCTCAAAGGGAAACATTTTGCCCATGTGGAAGATGTGAAACAAAAACAGCAGAAGTACTAAAAGGCGTCAAAATGGATGAGTTCAAAAACCGTTTTGAGCAGTGGGAAAAACGTCTTAATAGGTATATTGCAACAAACGGAGGGTACTTTGAAGGCGACTGAAGTTTAAGCATGTAAGAATAAATACACAATTTTTTAATAAATACATTCTGGGTTTTTTGGGGGGTCCCCTTCATACACACTAGGAAACCAAAGAAATGTGTGACTTGCTTTATTGCAGTATTCTCTTTATGGCAGGGATCTGGAGTTGAACCAATGTCTCTGAGGTATGTGTGTGCTTGTAATGATGAATTTTGTGATGTATAAAATATGCTTCAGTAAAACTGTGTACACACAAAAATATATACTTTAACATTTTAAAATCATTTGATTTATAGGTAGAAATTTACCTATTTTCCCCTCAACTAAATATCAAAACAGCTAACAGTTCAGCTCTATCAAAATACCCAGCTAAGTAGAGGGTGCTGTAGACTTTGATGATTGTTTGGGGATGACACATTAAGCGGAGTGTAACCAAACACTATAATTATCAAAGGTTTTCAGAGAAACGTTAAGTTCTATCAACCTGAATAATATTCCACTTAAATGACACGAACGTTACGTGAGCTGGGAGCGTCTGGAATTTGTGGCTGTTTTTGCCAGGGCTCCCCAGGTGGTGAAGTGTGCCTAGGCCCTTCTCTCTCTCTTCGTTATGGTCTCTGTTCCTGACTCTTAGCTGGAGGCAAGCAAGCATACAGGACTTGAGGGTCTTCTTCAGACTTCAGCTGTGGGTTGCAATAATGTGTTTAACAAGGAATAGTGACATTTCGTTGTACAGATATATTAAATCTTTTATTGTGTGATTTTAGTAGGCAAATCTGTCAAGTAATTGTACAATTCTTAGTGGTAAAATGATAAAGGACAAAGCTGTTTTAGCAGGAAATCGTTTTTGGCAACTTTCCACACAACTACAATGGAAATGGCTCTAGGTCTAAACTGTGCAGTTTGTTAAAGCTGGTAACTGTTAGTAGTGCAATAGAGAAAGATCATGCAAATCTCTTCAGGCTGTGAATTTGCTCTTAGGTATTGTATTAATATAGATTGCTTGTACGTTTTTTTTATTCTACTGGATGAATTTCAGCATATAGTAATTGCAATAGTACTGCCGTAAAAAACTTCAGAACAGCCTGGCGTTTGATTTATTCTTCATTGCCTAGCTATGGCTTTGGTTCAACAAACTTTTTTTTTTAGTTGCCATGCATGGAAAAGGTTGTGTATCTTTCAGCTACTGTAGGAATTGTCAGTTTTTCCATTTTCAGTAGAAAATGATTCATATGCAATATTCTAAATACTCCACAGCTTCTCATCTCATTTATTCTAGTGTCTCATATTTTTTATTATCCAACCTCCAAGTAGTTTTATAGATACTGTGTTTCTTACTGAGATAATTTGCATACCACAAAATGTATGGTATTACACTTTTAAAGTACACAGTGCAATGGTTTTTAGTATATTCATGAGATTGTAAAGTCATTGCCACTATTTCATTCTAGAACACTTTGATTACTCCAGGAAGAAGAGCCTATTAGCAGTCGCTAATTCCCATTCCTCCTTTCCTTAGTCTCTGGCAACCACTAATCTACTTTCTGTCTCCACGGATTTGCCTATTCTGGACAAATAGAATATAAATATGTAAATAGAATCATATCATACCACATAATAGAATCATATAATTTTTGTCTGACTTCTTTCACTTAATATAAAGTAGCATGTGTCAATACTTCATTCCTTTTTATGGCTGAATTCTGTTCCATTGTTTGGGTATATCACATTTTGTTTATTCATTCATCAACTGATGGGCTTTTGAGTTGCTTCCACTTTTTGACTAGTATGAATAATGCTGCTGTGAACATTCATGTACAAGTTTTTGGGTGGACATATGTTTTCATTTCTCTTAGGTATATACCTAGAAGTAGAATTGATGGATCATAAGGTAATTCTGTGTTTAATTTCTTGAGAGACTGCCAAACTTTTCTAAAGTGGATACACTATTTTACATTCCCCTTGCAATGTGTGAAAGTTATAGTTTTCTCTACATTGTGCCAACGCTTGTTATTGTCTGTATTTTTTATTATACTTATCCTAGTGAGTATCAAGTGGTATCTCCTTATGGTTTTGATTTGCATTTCTCTAGTGACTAATGATATTGAGCATCATTTTAATACGCTTATTGGCTGTTTGTATTTCTTCTTTGGAAAAATGTCTATACAAGTCCTTTGCACATCTTTAAATATTTTTTATTATAGAAGGCATTCTATTTGTCTTTTTATTATGGAAGGTATTCTTTACCATTATTATTGCAGTAGACCATTGACATTCTTGGTTAATGTGATCCAAAACCACTGTATTTGAATCTCTGTATTTGGAAATGCCACTATCACATGTAATTTCATCCATGAAATGTAAACACCATAATGAGTCATGAACCTTGATGAAATATGGATACTGAAAAGTTCACTAAACTTATTCATCAGTTAAGTTACTCATATGAGTACACAAACCTCAAAGCACATGATTCAAATTTGTGCCTAAGCAAAATGATGACTGCTATACATCATAGGTGTTTAGAGCTCCCACAGGTGATTGAAATTGTAACTGTTAAATCCATGAAGGTCAGTGATCTACTATAGATGTAATTATTCTTAGTATGACACCTAATACATCAGTTAGAATAATATTGTTCAACTTTAATTTAGGATCTAGCAGTGACTTACTATATTATTTTATTGAAGATTTTTATATGAAGTATACTGCTGCCAAATTCTTCTAAATTTTATTATTTTATATTTAAATTTGAAATAACTGCTTTAAAAAACAAAATCACAGAATAGAACATCCAGAAACCTATCCATTATCAATTGATTTTTGACAAAAGCACTAGTGCACTTCAGTGGGGGAAATAAACCTCTTCAACAAATGATACTGGAACATCTGAATGTCTAAATGGGGGAGGGGATAGAATCATGAATTTTTCTCGTAGCATACACAAAAATTAATTGATTTGGGGTGGGTCACTGATCGAAATATAAGGACCAAAACTATACATTTAGAAGAAAGCAACTAAGAATATCTTTGAAATGTAGGTGTAAACACAGATTTTTGTAGGATACAAAAGACACTTAATTATAAGATAAAAAAGTTATAAATTGGACTTCAAAATTTTAAGGCCTGGCACTGTGGTTCATGCCTGTAGTCCCAGCATTTTGGTAGACTGAGGCAGGAGCATCCTTTGAGCCCAGTAGTTCAAGACCAGTCAAGGTAACATAGCAAGATCTCATCTCTACAAAATAAAAAATTTAAAAAATCAACTGGGTGAGGTGGTGCACAATTGTGGTCCCAGCTACTTGGGAGGCTGAAGCAGAAGGATTGCCTGAGCCCAGGAAGTCCAGGCTTCAGTGAGCTGTGATTGTGATCATGCCACTGCATTCCAGCCTGGGGACAGAGTAAGACCCCCAACTCAAAAAAAAATGTTAAACTCTGCTTATCTTAGAGAGTGTCCAGAAAATGAAAAGGCAAGCCCCAGACAGAAAAAAATATTTATAATATATTTTTCTGGCAAAGGACTCATATCCAGAATATATAAATACAAAGCAACAACATAATATTAAAAAATGGTCAAAAGCCTTGAACAGATACTTTCACAAAAGAAAATATTGGAAGATCCAATAAACACATTAGTAATCAGAGAAATACAATATAAAACCATGAGGTAATACTTCATATATATCTACAGAATGGCTACAATTTGAAAGATTGATGAAATGTTGGTAAGAATTGGAAGTTAGAACTTTCATACATTGCTGCTGAAACTACAAAATGGAACAACCACTTTGGAAAACTGTTCGGCAAGTTCTGATGCAGTTAAACATATGCCTCAACCTGTGACCCAGCAATTGTACTTCAAGGTGTATATCTAAGAGAAGTGAAAGCATATGTCCAGTGAAGACTTGAACATCGGTGTTCATAGCAGTTTTATTCATAATAGCTCCAAACTGGAAACAGCCCAAATGTCCATTAACATGTAAATAAATAAACACATTGCAATATATTTCTTCAGAGGTAGAGTATTCAGCAATATAAAGAAAGACCTACTGATATAAGCAAAACCTGGATGAAACTCAAAAATGTAATGTACAAACAAATACATACTGAGTGATCTCATTTATTTGAAGTTCAAGAAAGAAAACATGATCTATGGTGGTAGGAATTAGAATCATGGTTGCCTCTGGTGGTCGAGTGGGGAATTTAACTGGAAAGAACTTTCTGGGGCAGTGGGAAATGCTCTGTCTTGATTTGGAGCATTGCTTGTCTACATTTTTCAAAACTCATCAGACTGTATGTTGAATATCTATGTAGTTTAATTTATACCTCAATAAAAACAAATTTTTGGCTTAGCATAGAAAGTACTATAAGTCTGGGCGCGATGGCTCATGCCTATAATCCCAGCTCTTTAGGAGACTGAGGTGAGAGGATTGCCTGAGTCCCCAGGTTTGAGACCAGCCTGGGCAACTTGGCAAGACCTCGTTTCTACAATAAATCAAGAAAAATTAGCTGGGCGTGGTGGCACGTACCTGTAGTTCCAGCTGCTTGGAAGGCTGAGGTGGAAGGATCGCCTGAGCCCAGCAGGTAGAGGCTGTGGTGGCTGTGAGCGTGCCACTGCCTTCCAGCCTGGGCAACAGAGTGAGACTCCAACTCAAAAAAAAAAAAAAAAAGAAAGCACTATAAAAGTATGCCTTCTGATTAAATGAGATAATACATGTTTAGCACAGCTTAAACACAGTGTCTGAATGTCAGGTGTTAGATAGTATTGATCGTCCTAGTGCTCATCACTTTATTATATTTGTTACCATGGTTACTTTTTGTTTGAGCTGATCCAGTATGCACTCTTTTCTTGTACATATTATTTTGGTGCTTATATCTTTAGAATGTGTAAGGTTGAGGATTCCTTTGTTGAGATGAAGATGTTGAAATAGTTAGAAATTAACTAATTTGAATTAATAACCTGAAGGCAATTTATTTGTGTCTTACAGAAGAAACCTTTAGGGCAAGAGAAACGTATAACATTAGGAAATAAAACAAGCCAGCAAGGTGGCTCATGCCTGTAATCCCAGCACTTTGGGAGGTGGAGGGTAAGCCTAGGGGTTCGAGACCGGCCTGAGCAACCTGAACGAGCAGGTCAAGGCTGCGGTGGCCATGAGTGTGCCACTGTACTCCAGCATTGGTGACAGAGTGAGACGCCTACTCAAAAGAAAAAAAATAACAAAAATATGTTTAGTAAATCTCTATAACTTTAGTACATGGATAGGAATATGTTAACTGTAGCATTTAAAAGTTATTCTTGTTTTACAATTAAACTGTTTTTAGTGTTGTACTGTCAAGAAAACAAACTGTACCTGGGAACTTAAGTTTGGGGACTTTTAAAAATAAATTGATAGCCAGGCTCGGTGGCTCAGCCTGTAATCCCACGCCTTTGGGAGGCTGAGGTGAGTGGATTGCCTGAGACCTGCCTGGACAGCGAGACCTCATCTCTACAATAAATCAAAAAATCAGCCGGGTGTGGTAGCGCATGCCTGTAATTCCGGCTACTTGGAAGGCTGAGGCAGAAGGATCGCCAGAGCCCAGCAGGCGAGGCTGCGGTGGCTGGGAGCGGCCACTGCACTCCAGTCTGGGCGACCGAGTGAGACTCCAACTCAAAAAAAAATAAAATAAAAATAAATTGATATATAGAAAGTAAGATCCATTCTGGTTGGTCAGAAATTGAAGCCTGTGCTGCGTGTCTCATCCGTCCTAGAAGATAGTAGCTCTTCCGCAGCAGGCTTGCATTTCATTGGCCAAACCATTAATATCTATATTATAGTGGCATATACAGAGGCGAGAGGAAAACAGGCAGTTTTCAGTTGAGATCTGCGTGGCTTAGCCTGGGCAAAGGGAGCGAGAGGGAAACACTTGGTGTTGAAGCCTGTGACCCCAACTTGGAGCACAGTGAGATCTTGCCTTCCCGTGGTGTGCTGTGGCCCACGGGGAAGAGTCGAGGTAGGAGATGAGGTGGGGAGGCCCTCTCTGGCCCCTTTGCTTTTCCCTTCAGCGTAAAGTCACCTTCCCTTTGCTCCCGAGACCGTTAGGTGGTATTATGCTTTCTTTCATTTATCCCCATAGCAGTTCTGTTTGTGTTTTATCTGGGAACTGTCTTTAGTCTCCCCCAAGACATCTCCATGTGGACTCCTTGCGTTCGGCCTGCCTGTCCAATCTCATAAAATGTGCACTGGGAAAACTAATTGCAGAGATGAATTGGTTCTTTGTGTGCATGACTGATCAAGAGCAAAGTACCTTAATTTCAGA
Organism: Carlito syrichta; assembly: GCF_000164805.1. Taxonomy (NCBI): domain Eukaryota; kingdom Metazoa; phylum Chordata; class Mammalia; order Primates; family Tarsiidae; genus Carlito; species Carlito syrichta. The sequence goes on from NW_007245641.1 coordinate 151,551, forward strand.
TGCCTTCAGAGAGATTTTTCTTTAACCTCTGCTTTTAAGAGGAAGATTATAAAGCATTATCATTACTTCGGGTCAGAATTATATTGCTTTTGGTCAAAAGCTGTTGTAAGATTTACAAAGTAATAGAAAAAAGTAATCTAAAGATAAATTATAAAGATCAAAGCAGTTCAAAATTAAAGTAAATTTGAGGGTTAGCATAGGTATGGTTTTAGAGTCTTAAAAGAAACCATCAGACCATACCTCATTATGTCTTTTTAACCATAGCTTCCAAAGTAGCTTTAATTATTGTATTTTTAGTGAAAAGCAAGAGACTAATGTAGTTATTTGAGTATATTGTGCATAGTTGAGTACTAGTTAAAATTGTCCCAAGAAATTTCTGATTTATTACTGATACATCAGAGGTGCTGTGGAGGGTCCCATAGCACATACCAGGTGCCAGCTGTGGTTTGTGTCTTCAACCATATCTTATTTGCTGATAATTTCCAAATCTATGTCTTTTAACTCTGGCTTCCTTCTTTGTCTGTAGACTTGCGTTTCCATCTAGTTGTGGAAATCTTTACCTGTTGTAAGTGTCTCAGACAATTTAATGTGTCTCAAACTGAATTTTTAAAATTTCCTCTTCCCTTCCTCCCTCCCTCCTTTCCTCTCTCTCTCTCTCTCTCTCTCTCTTTCTCTCTCTCTCTCTGTTTATTTATTTATTTTGAGTTGGAGTCTCACTCTGTCACCCAGGCTGGAGTGCAGTGTCACACTCACGGCCACTACAGCCTCGACCTCCTGGGCTCAGGCGATCCTTCACCTCAGCCTTCCAAGTAGCTGGAACTACAGGCATGCACCACCACGCCCGGCTAAGTTTTTTGATTTATTGTAGAGACAGGATCTCACCATTTGCTCAGGCTGGTCTCAAACCCTCAGTGCAGACAATCCTCTCGCCTCTGCTTCCCAAATTGCTGGGATTACAGATGTGAGCTTCCACACCCGGCTAAAATTTATTTTTAAGTCTCTTTGCCAAACTCCCTCTCCTTTTTATTTCTATATTTTTATTTATGACTTCATTATTTGCTTATCTTCATTAACCTAGATCTCTGCCCTTTCAAATTATCACCTCATACCCTTTGACTTTTTTCAGATAGCTGTCTACTTCCTTCACACTGTCACTGACCAATGTGTACCTTTGTTATGTCATACTTTAAAAAATATATTGTTGTTGTTATTATTATAAAAATCATGAGTGCTTTAAAAAAAAATTCCGACCTTTTAGAAGTTTATGAAGTAAGAAATCCCCCATCTCTCCTTCCCAGTTCTACTTCTCTGAAGTTATCACTGTTCCTGTTTAATGCATATATTGCGAGACATTTGCATTTCTAGACATGTAGATATAAATATGGAAATAATCTCAAATACTTTGCCATCCCTTCCACGGACAGATTTCTCACTGGTCTCCCTGCCATCAGCCCTTCTCCACTCTGGCTATTGCTAGAGTAATCTACCTAAATAGCAAATCTTGCCCTGCCGAAAGACCTCTGCTTATTCCCTGTTGCCTATCAGATAAGGACCAACCCCTCATTGTTACAAATATCAAAGCCCAGTGTCTACCTCCAGCCTTATTCTTTGCCACTTCTGCCTAGCTCCTTATTTCCAGTGTCACTGTTCCCTGGATTGGTCATGTCTCGTCATATCTCACTGCCGTTGTACAGATGCCCACTTTCTTCTCCAACTGGCAAGTTTCTACTTTTTTTTTAAACGAGGTCTCACTCTGTGGCCTAGGCTGAACTGATCTCAGCTCACTACAGCCTTGACTTCCTGGTATCTTCCCACCCTAGCCTCCCCAGTAGCTGGAACTATAGGCACTACCACTCTTAGTTAATTCTTTTTTATTTTTTGTGGAGACGAGGTCTCTATGTTGTCCAGGCTGATGTTGAACTCGTGGGCTCAAGCGATCCTTCTGCCTGGTCCTCCCAATATCTGGGGTTACAGGTGTGAGCCTCTACACCCAACCAAGTTTCTACTCATTCTTCAAGACCTTTTGCTCATCTGTTGTCTCCTTTATAAGGAGTTTTTTCTAGTTTTGCCAAGACGAGATAATGGCTTTGTCTTCTCTATTCCTTCAGTACTTCAATCATATTTTGTTGTTGTTGTTTTTGGTCTATTTATGTTTCTCTCTCAGTTCTCTGTGAACAAAAGCAGTACTCTTAATCTTAATCATTTTATGTCCAGTATTCTGCCTAGCCCATAACAGGGACTCACTAGATATTGGTAAATAGACACGTATGCAGTTTAGAACGACATTGTTTTAAAAGTTTAAGTTAAAAAAAGTAAAAGTTTAGGCCAGGCGTGGTGGCTCATGCCTGTAATCCCAGCATGTGGAAGACTGAGGCGGTAGGATTGCTTGAACCTAGGAGGCTGAGGCTGCAATGGGCTTTGATTGTGCCACTACACTCCAGCCTGGGGGACAGAGTGAAGACCCTCCCCCTTATAAAAAAGTTACATTTTAGAGCTGTAATTTCTTTAAAAATTTTAAGTCATTTTACACGAGCTATTTTTAAGTTTTGCTTAATGATACCTTTTTTTTTTTTTTTGGCCCTTTAAAGACAGTAGTACAATTCCAGAATGACTGACTGCATTTACTTTATTTTATTTTATTATAGAGATGTGAGGCCCAAATCAAGATTAGTTACACAAGCAAGCTGCATGCAGGTGAAGGTTGGAGCTTCACCTGGCCCTCACTTTCCCTGGTTTAGGATCAGGCACCCTTTTGTGATGCTCCTTGTCTCCGACCCCTCCCCGGCAGTGTTTAACGACTGCCAGTTCCTTTGTTGTGCTGATGTGATTAATGTTCAGGTCCCACTTATAAGTGAGAATATTTGGTATTCATTTCTTTGTTTCTATAATAGAACACTCAGTATGATGGTTTCCACTTCCATCCAATTTGCTGTGAATTTCATAGTTTTGTTCTTCTTTATGACTGTGTAATACTCCGTTGTGTATGTGTACCACATTTTCTTTATCCAATGACTGTATTTCTTTACATATATTATGAAATAACTCAGCTTACTTTATGTACAACAATTTAAAGTGCTATATCTATATAAAGACAGGGAAAGATGTACAAGATGTGTTATGAAGTAACAAGTGAGTTGCATAACAGTTTGATCTTATTTTTTGAGAAAAATGGAGTTAGTATACTATGCATAAAACAAATTCAGACAACAAAAATAAAATTACCTTTCTTTTCTTTTTCTTCTTTTTTGAGATGGGGGAATCTCACTTTATTGCCCAGGCTGTCCTCAAACTCCTGGGCTCAAGCGGTCCTCCTGCCTCAGCCTCCCAATTAGCTGGGACTACAGGCACGCACCACTATCTATCTTTATTTTCTGTTATCTATCTTTATCTTCTTTATTCACCAAGCATATATATTATTTTCTACTAGATAGCTCTGTTACGTTTGCATTTTTGTACACTGAGCATGTACTTTTCTAAGCAAAAAGAAAAAAAATCACTTGTCAGTTTTTAAACCTTTTACATTATTTTTAGAAAGTAAAGTGAGTAGCAGAAGTTTTTGTTTTTGTATTTGTTTAATTTTAGTTAGCTCAGAGAGTTAGAAAATATTGTTAAGTAAAAATGAAAATATGAGTTTGAAGACATTATAGTTGTTATGTATCAGACTAATGCAGTTAATACATATTTTGGTGGCTGCTTTGAGTGAAATGCACTAGGTGTTGTAGTAGAAAAGGAAGGATGTCGTTTCTGTTGAATGGTAAGTGACAGCCTGTGCTGGGTGGCAGAAATCCCTGAGTAGCAGCTTCTGAAAGAGAGAAGTAATAATCCGATATATAACTTATTTGATATGCATTTTCATTAAACTGAAATTTTTCCCTTGTATTTTGAGGGTCAAATTTTATTTCTGTCACTAATTAAGAACTGAAAAAAATTGCTTTTAAGTCAAATTGAGAAGGATAGTTTCTGGTAGGTAGGACATGATAATTTTTTAAAAGCGTACTGTAAAGAACCTTGATTTTAAAAATGATTAAGTGACAAAGTTTCTTGTTTGTTTGTTTGAGTTGGAGTCTCAATCTGTCGCCCAGGCTGGCGTGCAGTGGCACGCACGCTCACGGCCACCCCAACATCAACCTGCTGGGCTCCTTTGCCTCAGCCTTCCAAGTAGCCGGAACTACAGGTCTGCACTGCCACACTCGGCTAATTTTTTTATTTGTTGTGTAGAGATAAAGTCTCGCCAAGTTGCCCAGGCTGTTGTCAAACCCCTGAGCTCAGGCAATCCCCTCACTTCAGCCTCCCAAAGTGAAATGCTGGGATTACAGGCTTGAGCCACCGCTCTTGGCTGACAAAGATTTTTAATGTAAAACCCTGAAGTATCATTTTCTAATAAGTGTGCCATATATGTTTGCCACCTGATTTTGATTGTTACTTAGATGATTAAACAATACAAATTTAGGTATATAGTTACTGTTTAAAAAGGCATTTTCTTGACATATCAAACTGATATTTACTGTAAGTTGTACCGAGTAATTGATAGCTGAATATGTTGGCTTACATTTGTTAAATGGTTACCAATATACTAGCTACTACGTTGGGGTTTAAAGCTTTCAAGTTCTAAAATTCATTGTCTTTCCTCTCTGTGAAATGGAACAGAATTTTATAGAAAGGATCGGGTTTAAATATTAAACAGTTGTCTTCTGAAAGCTAGCTAGTCTTTGTATGGGTGACAATTCCACTGTGATTTGCCACATTTTCTTTGCTTCCTACTGAAGAAGCCCTTAGTGCACTTGCAAAGAGCGTAAGGAGTCATGTCAGAGGTCAGCTATTTGAGTCCATTTTCCCACAGCCGCCTGGTGCGAGTGATCTTTTACTGTGTTTTAAAAAAATGGGCAAGGATTAGAGAGGATTAGAAAGAATATTACCCTCCTGAATATAGGCCGAAGGCACTAAGGGGAGAAAACCCAACCAGGCAGCAAATGGGCTTTGCTTGACCAGGACGCAACCTCTGCTGCATTCCTGTAAGAAACTGAATGGGAATGTTAAGTCCCCAAACTGGATTAGTAAATAATCTCATAGTTTGTGACATCTGCTAAAATAAATCGATGAGCAGACTGCGTTCTTACACTTTGAGGACAGAGCCAAAGACATCAAGAGTGAGAGTAATTACGAAGAGCGTTAAGCTCAGTAATTGTTGGAAAGGCACATTTCATACACAAAAAAGTTATTTCAGATGTGTTAACATGAGAAGCACATGCATACTGATGAATAACATAAGGCTTAAAATTTGAAACCACTACGACTTTTTGTTTTTAACATTCTTCCTGGAGTCTTACTGTTTATAGCAGTTTTACAAAGTGTTTCACAAATTCAGCTCTTTAAATTTTGTTATCTCATTAGTTTGTATAACAACCTGAGGGGCCAGGATTTGAAATGTGAGAATATATCTTTTGAGATACCTCTGGAATGCTTCTATTTTTATATTTTATAACAGAAGTTAACATGATCTGGACCTTTTACACGTAATTTGATATCAAATTGTTTAGAACCAAAGAGGTTATTTCACACTTATTCTAGAAGGGAAAGTACATTCTGGCCTCAATCTTTAAAGAAAATATTGAACTAATTAAATTTGGTTTTGGTTTTGGTTTTGGTTTTTTATATGGGGGTTTCACTCTGTTGCCCAGGCTCGAGTGCGGTGGTGCAATCATAGCTCACTACAGCCTTGAACTCCCAGGCACAAGTGATCCTCCCATCTCTGCCTCCTGAGTAGCTGGCACTACATGTGTGCACCACCATGCCCATGCCTGGCTGTATTTTTTTTTTGTAGAGATGGGATCTCGCTATGTTGCCCTGGCTTGTCTCAGACTCCTGGGCTCAAGCGATCCTCCTTCCTTGGCCTCCCAAAATACTGGGATTACAGACATGAGCCACTGTGCCTAATCTAATTAAATATGTTTTTCAAAGGTCTTAAGTTGACTACTTTAATGGTAAAGATGCTGTACAAGTGATTAATTTTGTATCCTTCTTCATGTAACTAGTACATTTGATTAGTATAATGACTGTGATTATACTACTTTTCTATAAATTATAAGGATGAGTATTTTCTTTAAGAGTTTAAGATAAAATTTAGTCTCGTGCGTGAAGAAGAATTGATAGACTATAACTTCTTTAACAGACACATTACATGCGTCTTACACTGTATGCTCTTGGCTTAGTACACTACTTTCTTCAAGATGGCCCTGTGATTTGAAGATGTCCTCCTGTTCTTCTCCCCATCCCACCCCCCAGCCTGCTCATCCACAATCAGCCTGTTTTAAAATATCAGTTCAAATCCCATCACGTGGTTAATGTCTCACCCCTAAATCATAAGGCCTCCTAAGCACAGAGTTCACATGTAGACCCAGCAGTTCTTCTCCAAGGTAAATGAATTCTACCCAGGGGAGGTGAAAGCATAAGCTCATACCCAAACTTGTATATGGATGCTTATAGCAGCGTTACTCATAACAGCCAAAAATGAAAGCAGCCAAGTGTCCGTCAGACGATGAATGGATCAACAAAATGTATATGCCACACCGTGAGGTGTCATGTGACCATAAATGGAGTGAGATGCAGGTGCCGATACTTGCTGCACCCTGGGTGAACCCTGAAAACCTTGTGCAAAAACAAGTGAAAGAAGCCAGTCACGAAACGAAGTCGTCTGTATGCAATGTTCAGAATAGCAAGTCTATAGAGACGAGATAAGTTAGAAGCTGCTTAAGGAATGAGGGAGCAGGCAGAAGTGAGTAATGACTAGAAGGTACAGCATTTCCTTTTGAAGTGATGAAGATGTTCTAGAATTAACTTTGCTGATAGTTGCACATATCTGTGAATATGCTAAAAACCATTGAATCAGCCACTTTAAATGACTGAATTCTAATAAGGCACGTGAATTATATCTCAATAAAGCTGTTATTTAAAAACTAGATTGATTGGTCGATTAAAACTGGGTTTCGCTTTGTTGCCCAGGCTGCTCCTGGCCTCAAGCGATCCTTCTGCCTCAGCCTCCCAAAGTGTTTTACAGTCATGCGCCACCACACCTGGCCTTTGAAACTAAATTTAAAAATCAATGCATCCTACCTGTATCTCTTGTATACTGTACATTGTTTATACCTCTAGTAAAGCACTCACCACAGTCTAGTTACAATTATTTATTTAAGGATCTGTCCCATTACCTTATGAAGCTCCAGAGAATGGGCTGGATGTTCTTTGGTATTCCCTAACAAGCATAGTGCTTTGAACTCAGTAAATATTAATTTAATTAAACTTTCTCACAGTTAATTCCTTTCATCTGTAAAATGGAAATAAGGAAAAAAAAGAACTGAATGTTGCCTCCAAAATTGTATTTTATAATTTTTATATTTAATGTTTTTTAGAAAAAAAAAATTTGCTCTCAAATTATTTCTTCAGCATGAGTTTCCATTTTACATTTAGCAACGTATCACCTTATTTTTACCTATAGAAAAATTCTGATTTTTGGAATTTGCACATACAAGCATTTTATACACAAGCTATCAGGACCTTCATGTAACTTTAAGTAGTTTATTTTTTAAAATCAGTTTGACCTTATAACATTTTGAATCTATGTTTCTGTGGGTATTTGAAGTTAACACAATTTAATTTCTCTTTTTTCTGTTGTGTGTATGTGTGTTACTCTTTCAGTATTTACTGGAGATGAAAAGTTTAATTTTACCTCCAGAACACATTCTGAAACGAGGTGATAGTGAAGCAATTGCGTATGCATTCTTTCATCTTCAGCACTGGAAGAGGATAGAAGGTGCCCTTAATCTGCTACAGTGTACATGGGAAGGCAGTAAGTTTTCTTTTCCAAATGTAATAGCAGTCTCAGACTATTCATTGCATTCACAGGCCGTCTTTTTTTAATGAGATTGTCTGAGTTTCCGTAAAGATTTGCTATTCAGATAGGCATCAAAAGGAACACAGTGGAGAGATGTTTGATTTGTTGGTAGAAGAGATGCATAATGTATTTATATTGAAGCCACATTTAGAAAAAGCAGAATGAAAAAAACTGTTATGATATTCTGCCATATGTTCATTGAAGTTACATATTTGTAATGAAAGAAAATGAAAACAGTCCTTTGACTTATAAACTTTTTAATGTGATTGAGCTATTGTTCAAATATTTTAAAAATTGTCTGGTTTGGGTTTTTCTGTTTGTTTACAGACGTGTACAACATGAAACTATTTTTCTCACAACTAATATCAGCCTATTCTTTCTTTTATTGCAAAATGTACATAAAATTTACCATTTTAACTTTTTTTTTGTAGTCTGAGTCTCACTCTGTTGCCCAGGCTGGGGTACAGTGGCATGATCACAGCTTACCACAACCTCAACTTCCTGAGCCCAGGTGATCCTCCCTCCTCTGCCTCCTACTGGTGTGCACTGCCACATCTGGCTAAGTTTTTGATCTTTTGTAGAGACCAGGTCTCGCTGTGTCGCCCAGGCTGGTTTCAAACTCCTGGGCCCAAGCATTCCTTCCACCTCAGCCTCTCAGAGTATTGGAATTACAGGTGTGAGCCACTGTGCCTGGCCTTAACTGTTCTTAAAAGTGCACTTCAGAAGCATTGTGTACATTCACAGTGTTGTGTAACTATCACCACCATCCATCTCCATACTGTTTCACATCCCAAACTGTAATTTTATACCCATTAAATAACTCCCCAGTTCCACCTCCGTCTAGCCCTGGCAACCATCATTCTACTTGTGTCTCTGAGTTTATAAGGAGAACTAGACAATATTTTTTCTCTTGTGTCTGGCTTATTTTACTTGCCATAATATCTTCAAGGTTCACCTATGTTGTCAGTTGTGTTAGACTTTAATTTTTAACACCGAATAGCGTTTTATGGCATGTATATACCACATTTCGTTTGTCCGTTCTTCTGTCAGTGGACACTTGGGTGGTTTCCACCTTCTGGCTACTGTGAATAATGGTGCTGTGAACATTATTATACATATATCTGTGTAAGTTCCTGCTTTCGAACCTTTTAGGCGTATACCCAGGAGTGAGATTGATGAATTGTAAAATTCTGTGTTTAATTATTTGAGGAACCACAGTACTGTTTTTCCTAGCAGCTGTACCTCTTTACATTCCCACCAGCAAATGCCCAAAAGTTCCAGTTTCTCTACAGCCTTGCCAACACTTGTTTTTTTCTGTTTTGTTTTGCATAATAGCCATTCTAATGAGTGTGAAGTAGAATCATATTGTTTGGTTTTGTATTTCCCTAATAATTAGTAATGTTGAACATCTTTTCATCTGTTTATTGGCCATTTGTGCATTTTCTTTGGAGAATAAATTGAACTGTTTTTGACTATCAGATCTCTTATTTGTTCCTTCTTATGACCCCCAAGAAAGTGAAGAAGTTTAATCAAAATATCTTACCAGTTGGCTTCATATAATAATTCTCTTAGCAAATACACCACAGCTGTCAATAAAATTTTAAAATAAATTCAATGTGTATTCACTAAAAGTAGCTAACCTTCTTAGTTCCCAAACTCTGCACGGAGACTCCTTGGGATGTTGCAGCAGTTCCCAAGAGTGCTGTGGAATCTTTTCCCATCCTCAGTGGAAACACAACAATGCAGTATTCAGTATCCGTCTGACACCACTCGAACTGTTGGCTCCAGAGAGTTCACAGTTTCAGTGTTGGGTTGCTCTCCATCCCTTTCGATGTCATCATGTCTTTGCAAAGCAGGGTTTTTGTTCGTTGTGATCGAAAGAAATAGCACACAAAAATTAACGTAGACTAGGAAATGAGGTTGGTGGAATCCAATGTGATTCCAAATTTTGAAAAGTTGTACAGTGTCCAGCAGGCTCATACATACATACATCCCATTAGTAAGAAATAATGGTCATTTATGTGTTTTGTTTCATTTTTTTCAAATTGTTGACCAAGCATGGTGGTTCACGCCTGTAATCCCAGCACTTGAGGAGGCCAAGGCAGAAGGATTCCTTGAGCCCAGGAATTCAAGACCTGCCTAGGCAACACCGCAAGACTTTGTCTCTACAAAAATTTTTAAAATGAGCTGGATGTGGTGGCACATACCTGTAGTCCCAGCTTCTTGGGAGGCTAAGGTGGAAGGATTACTTGAGCCCAGGAGGTCAAGGCTGCAGTGAGCCATGATCATGCCACTGCACTCCAGCTTGGGCAACAGAGTGAGACCCCAACTCAAAAATGTAATTGTTGCTAAGTCACTAGAACTTAAACTTTTTAAGTTGTTTGGACTCACTACCTAATAAGTGAAATTGTTAGATATTTCTTTTGGCTTATTTCATTGTTAAAAATTATTGGGACGTGATGGTCACTATGTGTCCTTGAACCAAGAAAATTTTGGAACCTCTGCATTAACCATTTGCTCAGGGCCAGACACTGTGCTTGACGCTAAAGATTAATAAAACTGGGATCATGTACTTGAGAAGCTGAATGACTTTAAGTAATTAGACTTAATGTTTGCTTTTCTTCCGTAATCTATAAGCACCTCAAAACCATTTTGTCTTGTCCATCTTGTATGGCATTCTGCTTGGAGGTTTTCAATAAATATTTGATTTGTACTGTATTTCATGAATTTGAGAAATGATTTAAGAGTGTCATCATTGATTTGCTCAATGACTTTGGATAAATAACTACTTTTTATTTTGTGGCAAAAAAAAAAATTTATATTTTGACAAAAGTTTATAGAGCCAACCAATACAGGAAAAACAAAAACCTCATCACAATTTTGAGGAATACAAACTGATCCTCAAATAATATCATTTTATTCAAAATCATTTCATTATAATGTTAATGAGAAAAATTCATAGATTCCCAGCCAGGGTCATTGTGTGGAGTTTGTACATTCTCTGCATAGTCTCTGTGGGTTTTCTCCATTTACTCTGGTTTCCTCCCACACCTCAAAGATTTACACATAGGTTAATTGATGTGTCTAAATTGTCCCAGTGTGAGTGAGTGTGGGTGCAAGTGTGAGTACACTCTGATGGAGTGGTGTCCTCTCCAGGGTTGGCTGCTGCCTTGTGCCATGAGTTACTGTAATGGGCTGCAGCCTCCCTCCACTCTGAACTGGAACTGGGTACATAATGATCTTACTTGTTTTTATTCATCTTTTAAAATATATGCATAGCTCACATTTATTTCAATGTTTAATATCAGAAGTGTTTTGGGTCTTCATTTAGAAATTTGGTGATATTTTGTGACCAAGGAACTAAACACTTGTTTATATCAGTCAGCCTATAGTAAATTGGTTTCCTTATATTTTGTTTTGTTTTGAGTTGTAGTTTTCAAGAACCATCAATGATGTTAGGTGAGGACTTCCCATACATAGCTAGTTGAGTGCATTAGTAAAGATTTCTTATTTGACAAATCTATAATAGTTGGTAATAATCTAGATCAGGGTGGGCAAACTTTTTCTATAAAGGGTCTAATGATAAATATTTTAGGCTCTACAGGCCATACAATCTTTGTCACAGCTACTCTATTCTTACAACACAAAAGCAGCTCTAGATCATATTAAATGAATGACATGACTGTGTTCCGATGCAGTTTTTTTTTTTTTTTTTTTAATAAAAACAGACAGCAGGCCATATGTGGCCAAAAGGCCATACATCTGTGACCCCAGTCTAGATTAAGGTCATAGAAAACTTGGATGAAACTCACATGCGAAGTTAGAAGCCATTGAGAAGTCTTTGAGGTTTCCAACAGTAATGGCCATGCTTATAAGCATTGCATCTTACGAAGATTCCTGTAAGAAGCAGACTTTATCCTTAGGCCTTGTCAATTGTGTGTATGATGAGGAGACTGAGGCAGAGAAGGCCCCAGCCAGCCCCCTCTTCCACTACTCCCTTTCGTTTCACTCCAGCCAGACTAGATCATTCATTAGTACCTAAATCAATCTTATTCTTCCCCTTATTCATTATTTTGCTTACTTTGTTTCTTCCATCTAAAATATCTCTCTAAAAAAGAAAATAAAACACTATGTGAAAATTTTATTAAAATGTCTCCAAAATAGCTTTGGTTTGTAATATAGGATGGTAATGAGAATTGAATGTCAACATATGCCTTTTTTTCTTCAGCTTTTAGAATGATTCCGTACCCACTAGAGAAAGGACATCTATTTTACCCTTACCCCAGCTGCACAGAGACTGCTGATAGAGAGCTACTACCTAGTAAGTAAATATTTCAGTTTTCGTAAGCTTAAAACTCATTGTTAGATTTTTTTTAATAGTATCCTTCATTTTAAAAGTGCCTGTGACTGCAATTCAGAACACTTTAAATGCTATTTTGGCCACTTCAGGAATATAGTCGCATAATTCAATTCATTTCCAAGTATTTACTGAACAAAACCCTGTGTTAGAGGCAATGAAGGACACAAAGATTAAAGATATTAAAAAGAGCAGTCTTGGCTGGGCTCACACCTATAATCCCAGCACTTCGGGAGGTCGGGGTAAGAGAATTGCCTGAGCCCACAGATTTGAGACCAGCCTGGGCACCTTGGTGAGAACTCATCTCTACAATAAATCAAAAAATTAGCTGGGCATGGTGGCGTGTGCCTGTAGTTCCAGCTACTCGGAAGACTGAGACGGAAAGACCACCTGAGCCCAGCAGGTCGAGGCTGCGGTGACTATGAGCGTGCCACTGCACTCCAGCCTGGGCGACAGAGTGAGACTCCAACTCAAAAAAAAAAAAAAAGCAGTTTTTTTACACTTAGAACAGAAATAATACCAGTCCTCAAACTGTTTCAGAAAATAAAGTAGAAGGGCTGACTGGGTGCAGCAGTTCTTGCTTATAATCCCAGCACTTGAGGAGACCAAGGTGGGAGGTTCACTTGTGACCAGAAAGTTCAAGACCAGTCTAGGCAACATAGTGAGACTCCCATCTCTGCAAAAAATGGCTTAAAAATTAACCAGGCATGGACTGAGTGCAGTGGTTCATGCTTGTAATCCCAGCACTTTGGGAGGCCAAGTGGGGAAGATTGCTTGGGCCCAGGAGTTTGAGACCAGCCTGGGCAACATAGTAAGATCTCGTCTCTACAAAAAATCAAAAAAATTAGCTGGGAATGGTATTGCACATCTATAGTCTCAGCTACTCAGGAGGCTAAGAAGAGAGCATCACTTGAGGCCAGGAGGTCGAGGCTGCAGTGAACTAGGATTGTACCACTGTACTCCAGCCTGGGTGACAGAGCAAAATTCTGTCTAAAAAAAAAAATTTAACTGGGCATGGTGGCACATGCATGTAGACCTAGCTACTCAGAAGGCCCTGGTGGGAGGATTGTTTAAGCCCTGTTTCTAAAAAGAAGGAAAAGAAAGGATTACTCTACAACTTATTTGGGTGAGATCAGTGTTACCCTGATACCAAAATCAGACTTACAAGAAAACTACAGAACAATCGCCTGTATTGATATAGACACAATCATCTTCAACAAAATCTTAGCAGACTGAATCTAGCAACATATAAAAAGGATTACATTTCATGACCAAATGGAATTTACCTCAAGGTAAAGTTGGTCTACAAGGTTGGTCTAACATCTGAAAATGCGATGCACTATATTAATAGAGTAAAGGACGCTGGAGCAGAAAAAGCATTTGACGAATTCCAGCTTTCATTCATAAAAAGTATCAACAAACCACAAGTAGAAGGGAACTTTCTCAACCTGATTAAAAAGAAAGCCTACGGAAAGTCCACTGTTGTCATCATACTTCCTGATGAAGGGCTGGATGCTTTCTTCCTAGGGCCAGGAATGCAGCCCGGATGTCTAGTCTCCCTGCATCTTTGCAGCTCATACTAGAGGTTCTAACCAGGGTAGTCGGGCATTCATGTTGGAAAGGAAGGAATAAAACTGTCTTTATTCACAGATAACATGATCCTCTGTGTAGGAAATTCTACAAAACCTATACAAATACGATGAGAACTAGTAAATAAATTCAGCAAGGTTGTAGAATGTAAGGTCAGTATGCAAAAAATCAATTGTATATCTATATGCTACAATGAGCAATCTGAAAATAAAATTTAGAAAACAATTCTGCCAGGTGTGCAGTGGCTCATGCCTGCAATCCCAGTACTTTGGAGGCAGAGGCGAGAGGATTGCCTGAGCTTAGGGGTTCGAGACCAGTCTGAGCAACATGGCGAGACTTCATCTCTAAAATAAATCAGAAAATCAGCCAGGCATGGTGGCACATGCCTGTGGTACTTGGAAGGCGGAGGCGGCAGGATCACCTGAGCCCAGCAGGTCAAGGCTGTGGTGACTGTGAGTGTGCCACTGCCCTCCAGCCTGGGCGACAGAGTGAGGCTCTGACTCAAACAAAAGAAAACAATTGCAGCCACAGTATCAACAAAAAGAACAAAGTACTTGTGTATTCAAAACTATAAAATATTGCTGAGAAAATTGAAGACAACCTAAATACACGGAGAGACAGTCCATGTTGATGTCCTAATAGGCCCAGTATTTAGAAAACAATTTTCTCCAAATTGATCTGTAGCGTCAATATAATCCCTATCAAAAATCCTAGGAGGGATTTTGCAGAAAATGACAAGCTGATTCTGAAATGTATATGGAAAGGTAAAGACTCAGAATAGACAAAAGCATCTTTATGAAGAATGAAGTTGGAGCTACAGTTCCCAATTTGATAAACAGTAGTCAAGAAATTAGGCAGAGAACAGAAATCTGTAGGATGGTGATTGCTGAGAGTGTTTCTGTCTAGTTCCTGCCTTCAGGAAGCCAGACTTCTCAAAAGAATAGTCTATGCTTTATGTCTCAGCTGCCTTATCATCTGTTTACTACTTTTCTCTGTGAATTGGCAAGTTTCTTTTTAACTTTTCTTTTTATGATTTAACTGGGAAGTAATTGTGCTGAGGGCCATAAGCACTAGCACCATATTTTCTTGTGTGATGTAATCCTGTACCACAGTTTTTACAGTCCTGAGCCATTAGAGCTGATGTCTAGGAGGGAAAGATGCAGTTTCACAGCCATCAAACTTGATGAGCTGGAATGTTCAACAGATAGAAGAACATTTAGGAGGAGAGATTATGGCAGATTGACTCTGCTTGTGTTTTTCTCCCAGGGTCTTTTATTTTCCTCCGTCTGCTGAGATAAGTGGTCTCTTTTTTCTCTGAACTCTCAAAGTGCTTTATATACTTCTTAATCTCCCCTTTTAGATTGTAAGCTCTTTGAAGGCCAAGATTCTCTTTATTATCCCTGTAATTCTGTAATGTTTACCATAAAATTGACATTCAAAAAATATTGTTTGAATTAGTCAAATTCATTAATTTATTCCTATAAACATGCCTGGCACATTGTTAGTACTCAAACAAAATATTAAATATTAGCACCTTTTCTCCTTATCCTGTTGGGAACTCCTAGGCTACTCACAGGTTAATAGAAAGTTGATAGACAAGTAATATGTTAAGTGATACATAAGGAATATATTATAAGGAAGCTTGAGAGGGGAGGACCTATATTTCTAAGAGGTCAATAACGATTCTTGATGGAAGGATTCTCAATTTTCTGACTTATGGGTGACTTGGAGAGTGGTAAATCTATCATACAACAGGTTTGGGAATGGGTTGGGGAAAGAAAATAAACTCAGACCTTGACTATGCTGCCCGTGTAATATCCATAAACACATATATACATTTCTATGCATATATGTGTGTATATAGATTTATATGCTTGAACATTTTATTACATTATCTACTTAACACATATACATGAAAGTCTAGATTTTGCATCTCTAAATGTAAGATTATTTGTAAGTTCTATGTATATATAGTATATATTATAAAGTATATATCATATATAAATAGTAGATGTTATAGGCATGCTTTAGATTTAAGTAACAGAGAGCCACTTCAAACTAACTTAAACATAAATGGGAATTTGATGGAAAAACACTGGGTTATCACATAACTCATTTCTGCTTCTCTCTGTGTATCTAAGCTTCATTCTTATCTTTCTCTTTGCAGTTGGTCTTTCTCTTCATAGACAGCCACGTGGCCAAGCTTGATGCCCCTCCAGCTCTGTGTTTACATGTCATCAGTTCAGGCAAACAATACAGAATGAATATGATCTTTTTTTATTTTTATTTTTATTTTTAGCTGGAGTGCAAAGGCATACTCACAGCCACCATAGTCTCGACCTGCTGGGCTCAGGCGGTCCTTCTGCCTCAGTCTTTCAAGTAGCTGGAACTACAGGTGTGCACTACCATGCCCGGCTAATTTTTTGATTTATTGTAGAGACAGGGTCTCGCCAAGTTGCCCAGGCTGATCTCAAACCCCTGGGCTCAGGCAATCCTCTCGCCTCCACTTCCCAAAATGCTGGAATTACAGGCATGAGCCACTGCACCCAGCAGAACGAATAATATCTTAATCCTACTTCTAAAACTTTTGAGAGAGAAAATCAGATTTATTCATGTGTTCATGCCTTGTCCAGTCAGTTGTGGCTTAGGGACAGGATCAGGTTGTGTGAATAAAATCAGGATCAGGTTGTGTGAATAAAATTGCCAGGAGTCCTAATATCTCTTTCTCTGTACATCTCACAAAACAGACTTGAGAGTCATCATTTTCTAGGAAGTAAAAGAAGTCCTAGGCTTAAATGAGATTGCTAAGGGAAACTATAGAGAGTGAGGAGTGGACTGAGGGTTGGACCAGGAAGGCACAGAAATGTCTAAGGAAAGAGCGTCAGGAAAAGAGTTGAAGATTCAGTGAATAAACGCTCAGGGAAACAGGACAGGAACCAGAACCAGGTATCCTGGAAACTAAAAGGAGGAAGTCATTTCCAAGTGAGGAGGAGTATCTAAGCTATTAGATAATTACTCAGAAGGATCCATTGACTTTAGCAATTAGGATGTCATCAATGAGAGAAATCTCATTTTCCTTCCTAGGGTGGTGGTGGGAGTGGTTGTTTTTGTTGTCTTTCCATTTTTCCTGGAATAAGGATATTTATGGCAAAAGAATGGATCTTAAATTATGGGTCATCAATATACAAAAGAGTATTATATTAGGCTAGTACATTTAGCCTAAAATAATGCCCCCTTTTGTAAATCGTTACAAAGTTTGTCTAATATAAAGCCAACTTTACATAGCAATATGAATAAAATCAGGGTTATTATCATGTTGTCAGAGCCATATACTATAAGACCAGACAGCTTGCTTTTTGGCAAGCCTTTATTAACTCTGACTCCATGTAGGGTGCAAGCTCCAGGAGGCAAAAAGAGGAAGGATCTGCTGGGAGGTGGAGGTTGTTTGACTATATAGTATGTTCTTATTTTTTTCTGTCTCTGACTGTGGTCAGATGAACAAGTTTTTAATAATGTGGAGTTTTAATACCCCTGAGTATTTAATACTTTTTATTTTTAATTTTTCTTTAACCTTGATATGACTTATAGCATTCTGGAATTTGCTTATGGTCCTCATAAGTTTAGACTTGAACTATTCCCCTAGTTCACGTAGTTATTTGGTCGTCTTTTATGCCTCCTGATAAATTTTTCTCTGCAAGCTAGTTATGAAATTTGAACTTTTGTTCCAAGGGAGTGTTTCTGTACTAGTCAGTCATCCATTATTTTGATGTATTAGCCAAACATTGACTGACAAATGAATCTACAGAAAGCAGTCCAAAAAGAAATAATTAGGTCTCTCCTACCACATGAAAATCTCATATTTTAGGAAATTTTCTGACTAAAGCAATGCAATTTTCAGCTGCAGAAAGTGGAAATAATACTACTATCTCTTAGAGTTATTGAAAAAAAAACTAAAGAAGCAAATAAAAGTTAAAGCACTTTATAAACCTTAAAATGCTATACAGCTTAGCAATTTTTATTAATTTTACTGTCTGTGTTTAATGTGTTTTCTGTCTTCTCAAGTATCAAGGTTTGTTTATTTTGGTTTGAAGTTGGGAAGAAGAAGCTGGTCTCTCATGGCTGAGAGGGCAAAAGGGACGACTGACTGGGTCTTTGGGTGCTGAAAAAGCACAACATTCTCTACAGTTTCTAATGTTTCTAACTTTTAAAAAAATCAACACTGGTGTGCTTTTACTTTAAACGTGGCTCAAGGCTCTGGAAATTTTCTGGGTTTATAATGAGTTTGGCTTTCGATATATTCTTTCTGAATATAGTATAAGACAAATAAAAATATCGTAGCTATTGAAGGAAGCTTAGGTATAATCTTCTCTATGAATCATTATGTTTAAAAAAAGTGAAATTTATAGCTGACCTTGGTTCAGCACTGAATTAGTCATCTCTTACTAATGCAGGATATTACATCAGGAATTCCTGGGTTGGTATCCAGCCCTGAGCGGTCAACTTCCTGGCCTAGTGAAGTCCCAGAATAGCTCTCAGTTGAACCGACGTTTATTGAGCACCTACCACGTGTCAGGCACTGTAATAAGCTCATCTCAGTACTGTCATTCAAGTATCTTCATATTTCAACTAAAATATAGGTACTTGAGTATAATTGATAACGAAATATCCATTCACTAGAAAAATAATACCTCAGAGTAAATGTATAAATGTGGTAAAATAAGACATTTATGGCCAGAATCCCAAACCTTTGGTTTTCTAGTTCCACTTTTACAGTGCTTAGTGAAATGCCACACACAGAACACATTAATAACTGGGTAAAATTAGTAAGTGATTATTCTAGGAAATCTCCAATGATGTTTGTCTCTTTATCTTTATACTAGTTTTTCAGCTCCCAGAGAACAAGAATTAATAGCAACTTACATTTATTAAGTGCTTACAATGTTCATCATGACAACTGCATAGCAACTTCTAGAGGGTTTAGCAACTTACTCAAGATCACACAGCTAATAAGTGACAAAGCTCTTTTTCAAAACCACCTCAGCATGACTTTATAATCAATCTTCTTTCCCACGATGCCATCCTATTCTCAGACCCCAGTACAGTCATCTAGCTGTGTGGATATGCTATTAATGCTGGAATATATAACAGATAATTTCTTCTGCCTTTCCCGGTCAGAGACTTCTTGTTCTTTTTTTTTTTTTTTTTAATGTTTATTTTTATTTTTTATAGAGACAAGGTCTTGTTATGTTGTCTACGCTGGTCTCTTAAGTCCTGAGCTCAAGCAATCTTTTTATTTTGGCCTCCCAAAGTGCTGGGATTACAGGCGTGAGCCACCACACTCAGCCATTTTTTTATTGTTGCTTTATTTTGTAAAAATAGATTCCATTAGAAAATATTAAGACTAGTTTATACTGTATTCGGAAATAAAATTCATTTTTACTTTTTCTTCCTTGCAGCCTTTCATCATGTTTCTGTTTACCCAAAGAAGGAGCTTCCTTTTTTCATCCATTTCACAGCAGGACTGTGTTCTTCTACAGCAATGATAGCTCTTGTCACACACCAGTTTCCTGAAATCATGGGTATTCTTGCTAAAGCAGTAAGTATGATCTCAAGGACTTGTGTAGAGTATTTGTAAAACACACAAGAAATTTTCTGATCTGCTTGTGCTAACCTGATTGAGCAGTGGAAAATATTTGTTTTGGGGAATTACAGGAATTAATTTGTAAAGTTGCTGCCATAAATATGTCCAACATAAGTTTTTGGTGATTTGAGCTATACTTCTGTTCCTTAAAAGTTTAAAAAATACAGTATAAGAATATAACAATACTATATTATAAAGTTGGTTCTTATAATCACTTTTGGTAATAAACATATTATTTGTTACTAGCTAAAAAATAACTCAGCTGTTTTTTATCATTAAAGTGGAAGCTTCTTTTTTAGTTATTGCTAGACTGTGATTCTAGTTGATGAACAATAAAAAAGCATTTATTTTACTTTGGCATTTTAAAAAATTCCCTATTTTGTAAACAAGTCGTTTGACTTTTTCATTTGAATGAAATGATCAGTTCTAAGGATTTGCTAAACTTCAAATTCAAGAACACAACCAGAGTGGAGAGTAAGTGGGTAAGATGGGACAGACAAGACATTTGCCCCGGGCACAGAATGTGCCTGCATCTCAGAGTTTCTCCCAGTTACCATGTCTGCATGTTCTTATTGATCTTCCCCAAACTTAAGTATGGAATGGTGTATAGACCTTTGTTTTCGTTTTTGCCTTTTAGTTTTGAACTGCTTCCCCATTTCTTGACCCAGGAAATACTTGAGGACTGATATTAGAGGGAGTATCCCATGACTATTTACTCTGCTACATGAACTTATTAATTATTGTCACTGACTCAAAGTAAAATGAACAAAGATAATTTTCTTGAAGTCTCCAAGCTTTTTAAAAATGCATCTTTCTTGTACATCTTTGTATTTTTACCTGGTAATAAAAGTTTAAACCCAAAAAGAAAACGCTAATTCATTATATTCCCAAATATAAAAGCACTGATAACCATAGAAAAACTAGTCCTTACTTGATAATGTATTTTTCTATATTTTTCTCTATATACCTCCATTTTAGCTCCCTGTTTCCTCACAGTTTCTTTTCCTGCCTTAAGAATAGTTTATTTTGTGCCTTAAAGATTAGTTGGCTTTCTTCTGGCACCAGTGGTAAGAGCAGTGGTTTCCCTTTTTCCCTGAAGGTCAACTTATAATGTGCTAAGTTGCCACTGGCTGTAGGCCTAGCAGTCTGAGTTTGCACTTGATTCTGGGTTAAACTTCAAGAAGAATGACTTTCCACTGTTGTTCAGGGAGTACAGATATTTGGGTTGGAAACAGATGATTCTATTTCTTTTTAGTGTAAAAAGGAAGCTTCCTGATCATACCCATAACTCTGTTTTTTGCAGTAATGCTGATAGTTGAGTGAGTGCATCTCAAACTGAAATGACCTTACTGTGCAATCTGGCATGGAAAAACAGTGAACTAGAAAGGGAATTCCATCCAATTAACAGCTGGAAAGAAAACGTGCAACTGTGTGTTTGAAATCACAGGCAGGCAATTGGGAGAGATGATTCTTGGGTTTCTCTCAGGAGAGTGAGGTGGGAAGGAGGTGAAATAGAATGAGAAGGGAGATCTAGTCATGCAGCCACTGTCAGTGATTTCTATGAGGTATGGCTAAAATCAGTGTAGAGTATACTCACTATATGGTATGTTCATCAATGTTAGTATAGAGTGTCTGCCTTTACCAAGAGGTCACTAATAGCACCAGAAGAGCCTTTAAGGTTACATAGTGCGAGTTCCTTAGCACTCCTCTAGCAGAATCTGGGAATGAATGATTACATATTTTAAAGTGGAAGCTTCTTTTTTAGTTATTGCTAGACTGTGATTCTAGTTGATGGACAATAAAAAAGCATTTATTTGCTATGTTTTGGTGTGTGCATAGTTGGTAGTGTAGAGCATTAAAAGCGTTCCTAACTGTAAACTTTTACAGTCATATTTTATCCCTTTAGCTTTGACATGTGCATTTTAAATTCCTAAAGGCTAAGTATTTACTGAAAATACCTGCCAATCAATATTTATGCAGCAGTTCCAAAGATAGGTTCCATTTGAGAGTTAATGGCAAACGGTTATGATATGAGCAGTCTACAGCTTATAAACCCAACGTATACAGCCTTGACAGACAGACAAAATAACAAGGATCTAGAGGCTTACATGCTACTTATTCACCTCTTCATAGTGTGGTTTGTGCACTAGGAACACCTGTCACACAGAAGCTTGTTAAAAATGCAGAGGCTCAGGCCCCACTCCAGACCCCTGAGTCAGAATCTGCATTTTAACAAGCTCCTCAGGTGATTCTAGATGTACATGTAAACTTGAGAAGCCCTGCTCTGCTCTACCCCCACATGAGAAATTCAGAACACTTGGACAGTGTCACCTTGCCAGGGTAGAGAAGAGGCAGCACTGCCAGGTGGGTAAGACAGAGACTCTGGAAGCAGACTGCTGTATTTTGAATTCCAGCTCTGAAATACCTGGCTGTGCAACTGTGGGTAAGTTATTTAATCTTTTCTACTCTTAATTGTAAACTGAGAATAATGCTGCCTCTCGTAGGACTTGACAGTTACATGAGTTTAAAATGTAGCAAGTGTTATAACAACCTGGTGAGTGTCACATCATCACCAAAGTGCAGCAACAGTGGGAAGCCCAGTCCCTTCAGTTTGGAAGAAATGTGCCCTAACAGTAAGCTCAAGATGCATTTTTTCCATAGAAACTGTAGTATAAGTGGTGGTTGGGTGTCACTATTATAAACATATTATTAGTACTCTACTTCTGGTAGATGATGCATATGTGAAACAGAAAGTGGAGAAGTGTGTTTCAAGTTCCAGGCAGTTCTAGAACAGAACCTGTCAGTAAGTTGCAAACTACTTTTGTTAGGATTTTCAGTTAAATCAGATGTTTGATGGCCAAATGAAGTAGAAATTGATGAAAAATCTTTGAAACGTGCTTGTTCTTTAAGGAAGGCAAGACAATTTAAGAAAATTTCCTAAATTTCATCATTGTCTCTTCCTCATCTAATCTCTTTTTGTATTTGCTCACATGCTAGAACAGACTCAGTTTGAATTTCTTAAAATATAGTTGTCACAAAAATTGCTTTTTTGTGAAGCCAGGCACTGAGAATTGATTTGTAATAATTCTCACTATACGTCAGATTTAGACAGATGAAAGGGAAGGAACTAGAATGGCTAGTGGTTTTACTTCCTCCTCTTCTGCATGGTACAAGGTATGTGGACTAGGACTTCATTTTCAGCAAGTTAGGATTTTTTTCCCCTGGGTTTTCTCCTGGCTGAGATGAAAACCTACTCTGACATTAGACATAGAGCAATGAAAAAGTGTTGCATAAATCCCTGGAGATGTGGAATGTGCTGATATCAGAGCTGATATTCGAGGCCAGGATTCCTGAAAAAGGAAAAATTGCTTTTAAGTGGTAGGTCATTTTCTCACCTGCTTTGAAGCCTGCTGGGTTAAACATGAGAGTTCAAAGTAAGGGTAGCCAGCAGACCAACTGAACTGGAATCTGATTCTGCTTATCTGAAAGGAGCTTCTTTATTTAAGAGCAGCACTGCCCTCTCCTTAGAGAACCAATCTTCTTCTACTCTGGCCCCTTTCATTTCGCTCTTGCAAGTAAAGCTTTCTTCTTAGTAAGGCTTGAGAGGGTGTTATCACAACAGTGAAAAGACTTAAAAGATGGTCTTTGGGAATTTCACTCACTCACTGATGAATTCAGGCTTGTGGCATGTGACTTTAGTGCTTTGAATTCAGAAGTGTATTTGAATATAAGTCTCTAGTTGGGTTTTAGCTAAGCAGGGCAGTCTTCGCAATTTTGGCAGGAAAAGGTGTTACAGGTAAAGACAGGAATCAGAAAGAATCCCAAATAAAGTCTGTTTTACTAAGGTAAAACTGTTGAAATTTGTTTCACTGGACACATATTATAGCTGTGCTGGGTGGGAATGGGCCCTGTTTCCACATATTTCTACTAATCTTTATGTGGGAAAATGTGGTTGAACATGCCAGTGATGAATTTCTGAGCAACTCATAATTGGCTGGCTCCACTGTAACTAGGGCCTTACAATCTGCTTGATTAATTCTTTAAGGACTACATTAGCCAAGTTGCATGATTTCCAAAGATATAGAAGGTCAGATGTTACACTAACAAAGAACCTCTCTACAGAATGTCTCACTGGGGTTTCTTCAGCCCCTTCCCAAAAAGAATTAAAATTTTTCTTCCCAAATTACATTTTAAAAAATAATAAGCAGATATAAATGACATGTGTCTTTTACTTAATAGTGAGCAAAACTTTCAACAAGATTTGTTCACTTTCTCGTTACTTTTTCCAGGGTAAAGATTACCTTCAGAACCAGGGGAGTTGATAAATAATTATGACTATATATTAATACATACTAGTAGAAAAATATTATTTTTAAAGGTTCTTAGTTTTTCATTGCTATTACCAATGACATGAAGTCTCTTCATGGGCAAAAGATCTTTTTTTATATTCTCCATCTGACTTCATTAATACTAAAAAACCAGTGTAGTTGTACTATATTAAATCCCTAGGGCCACATTCAGAAATTAAACCAACAATTAAAATACATTTCTTCACTTTGTTTGAAAATGAATTATTTTTCAAAGCTATGAGATTTCTTTAGTTCATAAGAACTGATACAGTTTTAAAAACATTTTGAATTGTAACTAAGCTTATATTTCTGTAAAATATAATCATGCTATTTCCATAGTAATACTTCTGAGATGTTTCTCAGAGACAGTATGCATAATAAAATGAGCCTATTATGTATCAGGTCAAAAATCTAAAATGTTTATATTTTTGTTCTGTTGTTGGTGCCTCTAAAGTCTTTATTTGGGCAGTCTGGCATATGCAGTTTTGATTTTCATTATCAACTAGGATATTTGTATCAAGAGAAAAGATGTTCTCTGCTTCCTGTAGGGTATTTTTCATGCTTCCTCCTCAATGTTGTTCTTCAGAAAGAACCAGACTAAGCAATTTGTGAAATTGCTAATATTTTTCTTTATCCAAATTTTCTAAGTACTGCACTTTTCAAAGGGGAAAAAAAGAATAACGATTAGGACTGTGTACTTTTTAAATGCCTGTCTATACCCTTCCCCTAGGGTGCAATTCCGTTTTAATGTTTGTGGAAAGCACCCTTTTTTCCTAATAGCATGTGCCTGTCAAGTATGAAGTTCACAAAAGCTCTCCCTGAATTCGTTTGGCAGTATATTTAATTACCTTCCCCCCCCCGCCCCCACAGTGAAAGTCTCAGTGCTAAAGTTTAGGACATCCTGTCACTCTACTACTGATATATTTATTGCTTAATCATTAGCACTTGGGGCCATGGACTGCTTAGCAGTCTTTACAAGAGCTGCACTTAGATATTGATATAAATCGTTCATTCCAAACCCATCACCCTGGTGATATTAGAATTCACATTAGGAAACACTGATACTTGTTTTAGAAAACATCTTTGTCGTTTGCAGACCGAGCATAATCCTCTGAATGGAGAGAATAAAGGGATACAAAAGAAAATTAAAGTGTTGAGGAATCATTTTTAACTTTTTTCTTGAGTGGATTTTTGCTCCCTTCCCCTACCAATCAAATTGCTAATGCTTACAAAAAGTAAGTTATATTAGTTATATAATATATTATGATTACTTAATATATTACAATTCTAAACCAAGAGTAGCTTGGGCTTCAGTTAGTTCTTATCTTTTTTTTTAAGAGTTTGTGTTTGGCCGGGCTTGGTGGCTCAAGCCTGTAATTCCAGCACTTTGGGAGACCGAGGCGAGTGGATTGCCTGAGCCCGTGGGTTCGAGACCCACCTGGGCAACTTGGCGAGACCTCTTCTCTACAATAAATGAAAAATTAGCCAGGCGTGGTAGCATGCTCCTATAGTTCTGGCTACTGGAAGGCTGAGGCAGAAGGATCGCCAGAGGCCAGCAGGTCGAGGCTGCAGTGGCCAGGAGCGTGCCACTGCACTCCAGTCTGGGCAACAGAGTGAGACTCCAACTCAGAAAAAAAAAAAGTTTGTGTTTATACTGTCGTTTATTCTTACTGGGGCTGTTGGAAGAGAGATTATACTATTCCAGTGTTATAGATGGGAAGTTTGAATCATCAAAGTTAAATGATATGCCAAAAATTACACAATAGATAAGAATACCCTGTTGCTTTTAGTCATGATAGATATTTTTAGTTTGAAAAAATATATCGCTTCACAACTGACACCAAAACAAGCCCAGAGGAATACTTTTCAAATCAGACATAATAATGCTGAGGGGATATAAAATGTCAGTGTTGCTAGTGCAGTGGCTTGCTAGAGAAATCTTCCTATACGAGTTGACTTTGGAGAAGAGTTTTAAATGAAGATGCTGGTGTGGGTTGTCAGAGAAATAGAAAGGGCACTTAGGTTAGAGAGATGCTTACTGCAGAGGCAAAGACATCCGTAGACAAATGAGCTACCTTCAAAGACTCTTTACAATGTAAGTCTTTGTCGAACACTGATGCTTTAGAAAAAACAATACCCATTTCCTTTCAGTCTTTTAAGCTGATTCATTCCGATCTTATTTCATTTCTTGCTAGTTAACTACTTAAGAAAGAATGCTGTTTGATTATTTATATCACATACACTACTGTTTAAAAGACAGCAGCCTCTAACTGCCTAAAATGTCCAGTAGCCGGCAGTTCCAGCTACTTGGGAGGCTGAGGCAGAAGAATCGCTTGAACCCAGGAGATCAGGGCGGTGATGAGCTGGGATCTGCTGCTGTGGTGAGCCGGGACCATGCCACTGCACTCCAGCCTGGGTGACAGAGTGAGACCCCGCCTCAAAAATAAGTAAAAGTTTTCGTATAAAGTATAAATGTATATACCTTAGGTTTCAACATCAGTCTTCTTTCAAAATCAAAGGGCAAATTTCTGAAGGATTATGAGGGAAAGTTCAACTGAACATAATAAACTTTTGATCTAAATATTATAACCTGTGAAGTTTTTTTTTCTAAAGGGAGAATTTTAGGCAGCAGATGTAATTCTGGTAGTTGTATCAATAAGTAGGAAACTTCAGTGTGTTCCTTAACGATGATGAGGATCCAATAAAAGATTGGGTTTTAATGTTATCTTTTCTGAATTTGAGGAAAAAAATAAAATTAGCTCTCTTTGTAATAACATTTGAGATTCCCTTAGGCTCATCTTAACAGTAGCCAACTCCAAGAAGAGAAATTATTTGGGCTTCAGGTGATGCTCAACAAAATTAAGAGAAGTGATGTTCAGAGACTACAGACTACCTAATTACATTTGACTTCATCCTATAATTCCAAGCATTTTGGAAATAAAATGTTTATGTACTGTTCAAAATGCAGAAAAGGGCTACTATATCCCCTTAAGCACCTTTGCATGTGACACATTAAGACATGCAGAGAAAGAAACCATTTGGGTGACAATTTAAGAAGGGAGCATATTCTTAATCTTTGCTAGGAATGTGCCAGCTCTTGTCCTCATCTATTCAGTAGGCTGGAATCCCAATTTCTTTCTGAAGCCAGAGTTCGAGCTTATACTCCAGGTAGCAACAGCTTTACAATTAAACGTTAATCCCTCAGTGTTGTTAGACTCCTGTCTAGAGGACAGCCACAGCTGTTCTTGGCAGGCACGTACATGCTGTTTTTCCTTCATTCACAGTGAGATAGGAGAATGTTCTCTGGCCAGGGTGTGGATGAGGCACTTTGCTAATCTTATACATAATTCATCTTTGGTTGCTGGGGCACTCAAAGTTGAAACTTTGCCCTGTGATAAAATTCAGCTGTATTTTTTATTTGTTTGATTCTGATCCTTTTGGGGGTTTAGTTCTTATTGGGAGCCCAGGGATTCTAAATCAGCTAAGCCCTGGCTGTGAAGATTTTTCTTATTAATTTGCTCTTGGTGAATTTTAGCCATTGTAACACCACTTTTAAAAAAGAAAAGAAAAACTGCACTAGAACATACAGTTCAGAGAGTCTTGGATACTCTGAAAAGAGTCTTCTTTGAATATCGGTTTATTGAATGGAAGGACTTCCGTAGGACTTTTCTTAATTGGTTTTCAAAGCTTAAACGGAGCCTCCGCATTTTAAAATATGGTGATAATTGCTCTATAAATGCTATAATTGGTCATGATTGTTCTGTAACTTACAGTAAGTCGTTGAGTTTCAAATCAATTGGTACCTTTATTAAGTACAAAATACAATCCCTGTT
This sequence comes from Carlito syrichta, assembly GCF_000164805.1. Lineage (NCBI taxonomy): Eukaryota > Metazoa > Chordata > Mammalia > Primates > Tarsiidae > Carlito > Carlito syrichta. The sequence continues at coordinate 179,209 of NW_007245641.1, forward strand.
CACAAGTAGCTCATAATCTAGTGGGGGTTTGGGACCGGCATGAAGATATATGAGTAAAAGGGGCGGCTCCTGCACAATAGATTAGTTCATTCGTTGGCTGAAATGGCTGACAAGTTACTTTTATGCACCTCCCGTAAGATATAGTGACCCAAAAAGTCAATCTAGACGCATAGAGTACGCCTCCATTCAGAAGATCTTGTTTGGTTAGGATTCCTTTAACTAAAACAAGAGGTGTCTTTATGTTATTTTTTCAAATATGTAACATGGAGTACTTTCATCTTTATACCTAGCTGCTGAAGTTCATGTTTTTGTACACAGTGGTATCTATTATAATGTTTATATGAATAGCATAGAATTTATCAAAAAATGAAGAGCTCCACAGTTCAAAATTTAAGTAGGAAATGCCCGTTTAATTCGCACAGAATTTACCATAGGGCAGAAGTCTGTGTGCATACATTCCATCCTCCTCTTTTATATATTCTCTTACTCCTAATAATGATGTTCTTAAGGACTAAGGGCCATCTTGGTTTTGAAAATGAAATAGTGTGATGTCATTCTGCAGCAATTGGGATAGTAAGAGTTAGGACCAAAATTACTAGGCTTTGTGGACATATGGGAGAAAATGGGAGAAGAGGAAAGAGCAGAGCTACCCAGAATTTCCCAGAGCTTGCTTGCTAACGTCACAGCTGCATCTGGCAGTCACTGATTCTGAAAATAGACGCATATCATGTTAATTGCAAAACCAGGGGAAAAAAGGATATTGGGATAAGGCACTAAACAAGGTTCCTTTGCTCTCTTTTCCAAGCTTAATTTTGCTGATCAGTTCTACATTCTTTGGGCAGTTCTACCTCTTTTCAGGGGAAATACTGAGATTATTTTCTCTCTAAGTAACTGAAAAAGATCTCCTACTTGTATTATGCTGTCTCAGTAAAGTAATATGTACAAGCTGGATCACTGGGGATATGACCTTGGGATCCATATTTAAAATAGACACAGATTTGTGTTTACACAGATTAGGCATATAAGCAATAAATATGCTAAGATGATGAAAGTATATAGAATACAAGAGTAGGCCAAAGGTTGCATGAGAGGATTGAAGAATATACTGGTTTAACTCAGTACTGCATCAGAGGAAAGGAAGGTAGACTATTTGAACAATGGCTTGGAAACAAAGACTAGAGATGAGGCTTTGCAATTTACTTTACTGGCAACTGTTACTTCTCTCACAATCCATCTGAGCTTGTCACACCTACTGGAATAAACAGAAGTTATGATTCCTTAAGTAGATTACAGAGTATACATCTCCAGATAGTGAGTTAGAAGCATGGTGGCACCTTCTAATTCAGAGGGCTAATTTGTAGCATGCCGGTCAGGAGGCACATTCATTTTTCTGGGTGGAGAGGCCCACTCTTGTCCATTGCCCTGCATTACTGTTGATTCTAGCAGCTGTGTCTGCTAGCATTAGGTCCCCAGAGAAGGATGGACGTCAGCTCCAGCTCTGCTGAGTGCCCGCCCTCATCGTAGCACTTGGATGAAGACAATGACCAGTTACTTTACGTTTTATTTTTCCGAACCTTTATCTTTCAGATGGCATTGAGAGCAACCATGTCTCTTCTTTGGCCTCAAGTTTCATATTGCATTTTCAAAAATTGCTTTTTGAGCAATAACTTTTCCCTGGTTGCTTAACCAGTCATACAAGTTGAGACTTCTGTCTCTCTGCCTATTTTATAATAGCTGCTCTGGGAGAGCAGATGAAAAATAATAAGTCAGTTAGATATTTTATGAGTATTGAAATCCCTTCCATTCAGAAATGTAAATAAAATAACCAGCATGAGCAGTCAGCTTATGTCAGATTCCATGGGCTTATGTTACATAGGGAAATTATAGTGCAACCTGAAACATGCTTCTTAATGAATTCATAGTGCTGTCGCAGTTGAGTGTAAACCCTTGAGCTTTTCTTTTGTGAAGGGTTTCAGAAATCACCTTTTATAAACTGCCCAAGGGAAGGAGTAAACTAAGATGATACCAACCAAGGCTGTCTTAGTGGCTGCCTCCTTCCCACACCGAGCTGTGCCAGGTAAGTAAAGTAGAAGCCTAGAGTACTGCTCACCTTTCGGCTTAGCCAATGGCATTGAAAAGTATATTCTAGCCGGGCTCGGTGGCTCAGCCTGTAACCCTGCGCCTTTGGGAGGCTGAGGTGAGTGGATGGCCTGAGCCCGCGGGTTCGAGACCCACCTG
>NW_007245641.1:181466-201193 GCF_000164805.1 Carlito syrichta
CAGTTTGTTTAGTTTTAAGAAACAATGAAGTGTTTAATTTACTTTATAAAGCATTTTATTCAAAATAAGTTGTAATATTTTTAAAATTTATTTCTCAAAGTCATAAGCTTAAACTGCACACCTTATTCCCAATCTCTGATCAACAGACCAGTAGAGGCAGGGTACAGTGGCTCACGTTTGTAATTCCAGCACTTTGGGAGGCCAACGCAGGAGGATTGCTTGAGCCCAAGACCAGGCAATATAGCAAGACCTCATCTCTAAAAAAAATAAAAACAAAAAAGGAAGAGCAGACCAGTAGTCTCAAAGAAACCAAATGACTCTGCCCAGGAGAGGGGCAGTGCATGGCACAGTGGCCAGAGCTGATGAGACGTGTAACCCTCAGGATGAGCCCAGTGAATAACCCTCTGTCTCTCCCATCTCCAGCCCGGTGCTGTCTAGTGCCTTGAATTCCATCTTCAACAAGTGGGACCTCCCGGTCTTCACACTGCCCTTCAACATTGCTGTGACTTTGTACCTGGCGGCCACAGGCCATTACAACCCCTTCTTTCCTACAACACTGGTGAAACCTGTGTCTTCGGTGCCCAATATCACCTGGACAGAGATCGAAATGCCCTTGGTAAGTTACCCCATGGTGAAGCATCAAGATCCGCAAATACCACTGCAGGCCTCCTCACTAACCAGTTTGTGGACGACCCAAGCTCTCAGCTTTTCTAGAAGCATCTCTACCAGATGACAGGCCTCAGCAGCGTAACATGAAAGTAGCTGCCACATTCATAGGCCTTCCTTGAACATCCAACATTGGCTGGGAGCCGGGCTCGGTGGTCCAGCCTGTAATCCCGCACCTTTGGGAGGCTGAGGTGAGTGGATTGCCTGAGCCCGCGGGTTCAAGACCCTCCTGGGCAACTTGGCGGGACCTCATCTCTACAATAAATCAAAAAAATTAGACGGACATGGTAGCGCGCGCCTGTAGTTCCAGCTACTTGGAAGGCTGAGGTGGAAGGATGGCCGGAGCCCAGCAGGTTGAGGCTGCGGTGGTTGGGAGTGGCCGCTGTACTCCAGTCTGGGTGACTGAGTGAAACTCCAACTCAAAAAAAAGAAAAGAAAAGTATATTCTTAGTGCCACATGGGGTCAGACCCACTTCTGAAAGTGGCTTCTTGGCAACTGCTGTGGAAGAACAGGCTTGCCCTTGTGGTTGTTAACCTCAAAAGTTAAGGGAAGTTTAGTCAAGAAGTATGATAGAAGCTGTTTTTACCTTCAGCAAACTCAAGAAGCCAGATACCTATCTGGAGATCACAAAGTCAGAATTTGTTTCCTCCTGTGGCTGCTGCTCTGGACCCTGGAGTTCCTAAAGCTCTTCCGTAGCTCTCCTATTCACTGACTTCAGATACGATGAAGCTGCTGGCCGTGAAGGTCCAGTGTTCCAAGGACCAGGCATCACAGTTCTGGACTGGATATTTGATCTCTCTTACTTAGCTCAGAATCTGAAGTGATAAGAAACTGCAGTTCATGATACGTAGCATTTTGTTGAACTTTACAGTGTAGATCTTTTGTAGTCCCTGGATCTGTAACAATTGGACTCATCCTTGTGCTTTTCCATAGGCGCCTGGTGTTCATTGACATAGACCGAGATACTGGGTGGCTCTACAGGGGACTCTGAGCCATTTGACAGACTAGGTGATTCCAGTCTCCTCACATTATTTAAGCCCCCATCTCAGCATTCTAATTTCTCTGAATCCCCCAGTGTGTATAATATATACTTGCTTGAAATTCCTTATATATTGCTTGCACATTCTTGCTTCTGAGTTTCAGCACATACCACTTCCTTCTGTTTAGAATGCCTTTCCCTGACTGCCCTCAACCGATTCGTGCTTTATCTTTTTAAAATCCAACTCAGAAATCACCTCCTGTAGAAAGTCATCTCTGATTAATCTCATTTAACCTAATTCCTTCTTTCTGGGACTGTTTTCCAGTCCATTAAACTCTTTTGTTTCTTTGTAATTATTTCTTCCTTACATTGTCATCCAGCAAGCACAGTGATTCTGGGAATGCTAATCTTCCTCCATTCCTGGTCTTTATTATACACAAACATTTTGAAGGCCTACCGATGGCTTTCTCAGTCTCCCAGAGTTCTAGTTCACCTCCCATGCCATTTCCCTTTATTTCGCAGTTACATTCCCAGAGAAACAGGCATGTGTTCAGGGCTTGGCCTCCACCTCTGCATGTGTGTGGCAGCCTGTGACTAGATCCCTGCACCGGGAAGGATTTCGCCCTCTGGTGTGACAGTCTCTACATTTTGCTTAGGCACGTTCAAGGAGAAGACGTGAGACCAGGAGTAGACCCGGATATGGGAGTCAGGAAATTTCCACTGAAAGCCAGGTTGCTTTTCCCTTCCTTTTTACACAAGCCTTCTGAAGCTGCTGTCGTCAGCAGCTCACCCGACACTCTCCTGCTTTGCGTCTCTTCCAGGAGTCAGGGTTAGTTTAAGAAAAAGCCTCTTGCTAGAAGCCATGACCTCGTACTTTTATCCCCTCCATCTGGTGTGTGGCCTCATGGGGCTGTGCTGCTATGCAGGAGGTGAGCAGTGGAATTCTTTAGATGATGACTTCTGATCCCACATGCGGAGGCAGCGGGGGTGGGAAGCAGGGGGAGCAGTGAGAGCCAAGATCGATGGACCAAGAAGGAAGGTCTGCCCGGGAGCAGGCCCGACTCGGTAGCTATTTCCATGAGGTGTCCTTCCCCAGCTCAAGCAGGGCCCCGGGTCAGGAGTGTAGCACCCAGCTCTGTGATGGATGAATACTGTTCTGCAGTTTCCCCTCCGCCTTCACGGCTGGGGTGCAGGAGGGGGACAGCTGGGTGTGCATGGGCTTGTGCTGTTGCTGGCAGAAGGCGTGTCAGGACTGGGCAGGGAAGGGTCCCTCGCACACATTCTCTTGGAGCTGCTTTTTCTCACTGTCTTGTACCGAAACCGAGGTCCAGATATTGAATGAGAGTGAGAGTAGGAAGGGGGGTTAAGAGCAGCAACGGTTTTTGATCAAGTGAAAAATCTCTGGTCTGCTCATCTCGCAGGGGTGTCTCTGCAGGGTAGATACCCTTTGCCTTGGTGTGGACGAATTGCCTGTCTCAGCTAGAGGTGCCAGGACCCTTGTTGGGCCATGGGTAGGCATCTGATAGGACGGTTTCCTAGGACACTTCATTCCCTGATCTTGCTTTCCTCACCGAGGAGTTGACAGCATTTTTATTTATTTGTTTGTCTTTATTTTTGAGTTGAAGTCTCACTGTTTCACCCAGGCTGGATTACAGTAGCACACTCAAGGCCACCAAAGCTTTGACTGCTGGGCTCAGGCGATCCTTCCGCCTCAGCCTTCCAAGTAGCTGGAACCACAGGTGTGCACCACCATGTCTGGCTAACTTTTTGATTTATTGTAGAGACATCTTGCCGTGTTCCCCAGGCTGGTCTCAAACCTGTGGTTTCAGGCAATCCTCTCGCCTTCACCTCCCAAAGTGCTAGGATTACAGGCATGGGCTACCATGCCTGACTTGACAGCATTCTAAAAAGGAGAAGTCTCAAAGGAAATTCAAATACATACTTTAAAAGCCCAAAGCCTTAATAACTCCCTCTCATGGCTTCTCATGACTACTTCTACTCTGTCTACACATATAGCATCACTCTACAATAACTAGATAAAACTAAAACAAAAATTGTAATGTTAATCTGAAGAGGGGAAAAAGGAATAGAAAGAACTAGGAGCCAGAGGTGTTTAAATGTAGAACACAGGCGGGGAACAGTGGCTCACGCCAATAATCCCAGCACTTTGGGAGGCCAAAGTGAGAGGATTGCCTGAGCCCACCGGTTCGAGACCAGCCTGGGCAACTTGGTGAGACCCCATCTCTACAACAAATCAAAAAATTAGCCAGGTGTGTTGGTGTGTGCCTGTAGTTCCCGCTACTTGGAAGGCTGAGGCAGAAGGATCACCGGAGCCCAGCAGGTTAAGGCTGCGGTGGCTGGTAGTGTGCCACTGCACTCCAGCCTGGGTGACTGAGTGAGACTCCTACTCAATAAATACATAAAAACAAGTGTGGAACACTTTGTATGGTGATCTTGTGGTATTGGTGGTGACAGTGGCAAAAATGGCAAAAAGGAGATTCATTGATGAGGTCCGGGAGGGCCTAGGTTACTCCTTTGTAAACTCTGCTCAGATACACTCTCCTGGCAGTCCTGGGACTCCTATAGTGCTTGAATATTTTGTATCAATTTCTTTTTTGAAGGTGCTGGGTCTCTGGTGCCCCCAACCCTGGGCATCCTCAGGCTTTGAGGAGAATACACAGGATTTGAAGTCAGAAGATCTAGGTTTGCGTTCTGGCTGAGCCACTCACTGTCCCTGAGACCGTGGACAAATCACTGAACCTCTGAAGCATCTGTAAAACGACATTAACCCTACCTCACAGGGCTGTTGTGAGGATTACGTATATGTAAACCCTTTGTGAACATCACTGTTATTCTGGGGGATCCCCACCTGGGATGTTGTCAAGTGGGACATCTGTCCATGAAGCTGTCTTCCTTTTTTCCTCTTTCAGCTCAGCCCTTCTGTTTGGTCCCAGCTGCTTACAGAGGTTGGTACGGTTGAAGCAGTCACCAGATTTTGGCTTCCTTGTTAGAGAGAGAACTCCCATGTCCAGCCGCTCTTTCCACAGATTAATAGAGAGAGTAGAAGTGAATAAAGGAGTGTTTAAGCCAGGATAGTTCAGAGTTAGGGGCCAAGGGGAAAATGCTGACCTTGCATTCTCAAGTTCAGGATGACTAAAACATCTTAAGTAAATGAAGAATAGCCAGAAAGATGCTCAGAGATTATTTAAGCCACGGATGGAAAGCGGGTAAATGCATTTATACATTCTCTTCTATCCCTTGTACCTTTGAGGTCAGAGACAGGAATATTACTGACACCTTGCTGGCTCTTGTCAGAAATGTGCCCATCACCCAAAGAGAAGAACAGCTTCTGGGAAAGCTCAGTTCAATGTAGCAACTGTGACACGTTTGCCCTAATAAAGCTGCCGCTTGGTCTCTTCCAGTGCCTCTGTCTTGTGGGGATCATTCCTGGAATGCAGAGTTGTCCTGTTTTCCAACCCAGTAAGAGTTCAAAACGACAGGTCATGAGCAGCAGGCTTGGCAGTTACACCTTACGTAGGCATAGGAGACGGCGCTGCTTACAGCATGCAGGGTGCATGTCTCACGGCTCCCACATGAACCAGCCTTGGAAGCAGAGCAGTCTCAGCCACTCTGCTTCGGGGTCGTTCTCTGCCGCTGATCCCGTCTCTCCGTGCCTTTTCTGCGTCCTTTGCTCCCCCCAGCTCACCTCCCAGGGGAGTTCTGAACCAAACAGTGCCTGTGTGTTGAGAGTGTGGCTTTGTAATATTCCTTGGTAATAGCTCGACCCTGCCAGTATGCTTTTTGAAGGACGGAATCAAAAAAATCTAGTTGCCTTTTTTAATTGTTGGGGAGAGGGTGATGACTAGAACTCCCACGCAGTCTCAGAGAAGCTGTGTGTGGGTCCATATCTATGCATTCGTGTGTGTAACCTCACGGTTGTGCTCAGGCTGACAGCACAAGGAAGCATCCCTTTCTTGTTTTGCAGCACTGCTTCAAAGGTGCCCAACCCCCGAAGTAGCAGGCAGTTCCCAAGTGGAGGGTGGGGGCAGAGGCCTCCACCAAGGCCATCAATAACCAGGTGTGAGCTGCAGGTCTCTGTGTAATGTGAAGCTCTCCCGTATTTCATTTCTGCACCCAGGGGGCGGCTCTGCAGGATTGCTTACGGAGCGCTCTGTGTCTGGCACCTCTCTCCACAAGGCCCAGGCGCCCAGGGTCCCACCGACCTGCCCAGGAATGCATCGCATTGTTCTCTGGTGCTGTAATTTGGCTGCAGGAGCTAGGCTGAGTGCCTCCCAGGGATGAGAAACACACTCTCCCTGGCGTCCTCCCTTCTCCCTGGCCAGCTTGGGCTTCTGCGAGCATTTAAATAAAAAGCCTCAGAAAGGCAGAGGAAAAAATTCCTGATGATCTCTTTTCTATTAAGCCACGTAGAGACTTATGTCCTGAGTCTGTCTGAGAACTTGGCAGAGACTTCGTGGTTGGTGTTCTTGATAAGGGGAGGGAAAGAACAAGGATACTGCTCTCTCAACAGGAAGAAAGAGAAACAGGCCGCAAGTGTTCGCGAGTGAGGCCTACAAGACTTTCTGCAAACAGATCCTCAGGGACAGGCAGGGTTTGATTCTTTTAATTAATCTGATGTCCCTGATTTCATTTTTCCAGCATCACTTTGAGCCGTTAGGACTAGTAACAATAAAAGTTGGCTCTTATCTGCAGGGCCAGTTAAGCCTGACATCCTTACTTCTGCATAAGAAAAACTGGCTCCAGGCTGTGCAGCCGAGGTACTTCAGTCACGTGCCGTCTAAGACCCTTAAAGGACAGAGTATCTCTTACGTTAACTTTGTTATCTAAGTGACACTGACAGTACATCAGACCTAAAATGTATCAAAAGCTAGGAGGAATGGGAGGGAAAGGGAAGAAGGAGCTAAGACACTGCTGGCCTCGGGGGACAGAGCCTGTCACACAGGAGGGACAGCAGAGGAGCAGGCAGAAAGCAGAGTGAGCAGTGGAGCCCTGACCGCGCCAGGTGAAGCTCTCACTTTGCTGCCCGTTCCAAATACCAGCTTCTGTGTGTGCGGTGTGGAACGGATGCCAGTTGCCTAAAGCCAGTCGGAATGTAGAGGCAAGCCAAGGACTAGAGGAACTCCTTGCTTGGCCATCATTCCTTCTTGGGCCACACAACCTCTGAAGCAGGCTCGAATGGCCGTCTCCTTCTCTTGCTTATTCCCCTTAATCTTCAAACATGCTGCTCTCTGGAGGGCTTGCTCTTCTCCTCGCCAACTATAGGGAATTGCAGAACTCGCATCTTTAGGAGCTAGAATCTGGAGCCCGGGGAAGAGGTGCACTTCCTTCCACAGGGCGAGGGCCAAAAACCAGACGAGCTGATAGGGAACAGGCAGCTTTAACTCGGGTTGACTTCCCGTGGAAGGCCTAGGTCATCACTTAACACGGCCGCCTGGATGTGCTTGAGGCCAAGGGCTAGCCAGGACCTGAGCTCTTCCCAGCAGCCTGGCATACGAGGCCACACCCTTTTGTAAATTCATTCAGCCCCATCCTTGAGTTCTCACTGACCATGGCCCCTTACCTCCCTACCACCCCCAAAGCTTTCCTCCTTTTAATCCAGCTCACGACGTCAGAAGCCTTTTTTTCCCCTCCCATTACCCCCTCCCTGATCCCACCGTTGGCTCATCCGTTATCCAGTCGACTCCACTCCTCAAGGCATTCCCCCAGCCTGACTCACTCAGTCCCACTTCTCCACAGGCATCCCCTTGCCGCAAACCACAAGGGCCCTGACTAGCTCATGTTTTGTGTTAATGGATGTGAAACTGGAGCAAATCCCCTCACCAAAAGAAAAACCACCCTAAACTCTCCCACACAGGTCTCAGCAGGTTACACAAATATTAGTCCTATCATCCAAATAAATCTGCCCCCGTGGCCCAGAGCTTTGGCTCCCCCAGCCTCCTGCAGCCTAAGCAGAGCGAAGCTGCTTCAAAAACATGTGAGGACCCCAAGGGATGTTGGAGAGGAACTCAGGAAAGGAAAGGGGCCTATATCCAGAATTCCTTTTGTGGGCCCTGAATCTGCAGCCTGTTGTGAATACTTCACAGTCCTAAACTGAAGGCTTTGAGAAGTCATGACAGGCTAACCCGGTCCGAGGCCTGGGTGAAGACTATCCATTGGCTGGAATTTGGAGCATAATTAAAACTGAGGTAGGCTAGATCCTCGTTTTACGAATGAGAAAACAGAAGCTCTTGAAGTGAAGCTCGGAGAATTTAGGTACCTTTCTCAAAATATTGAAAGCAAGTGGCAAAGCTGTGATTTTTAACCCAGTTCTGTCACAACTGCAAATTTCTGCACCACTCTGCTGCTTTAAAATATCAACAGGCAAGAGATGAGCCCTGCCCAAGTCACATAAAAATAGGGCATCAAAGTTTTGGGGACTTGTGTCCTCCCCACCCCGCCTAGTAAGCCTGCTATCTCCGGAGACGCCACTGCTGCAAACGGGTGGTAGTGTAGAGGGAGCCCTCCCCTTGCTAAGCCAAATGTGGAGTGAACAATAATAATCACCAGGACTCAGAGAGTCTCTAAATAAAGATTTGTTGAGTAAATGGGGGAGGCGACCTTCAACACCGGTTACCACTTTGGCCCCAAGCCCCACTCTCTGTCCTGCTGTAGCTGCTGGCTCCTGCTCCCAGCTTCCAAGGCTGAGATCCTTTCCTAAAGAATCACGGAAGCCAGGGATTCTCACCTGCCTTGTGCACACTGATGCCTCGGGGCGGAGGTGGGGTGGGGGGGGGTTTTGAGATGACACGTGCTTACCATCTCCACCCTCCATGCGTTGCCTGTCTTTTACGCAGCGTGTCTCAAACCTGGCTCACCTCCAGAGTAATGCATTGAAAAAACAAAAGGCTCAAGGCCTAGCCAGACCTACTAAATTGCTCTATCTTATAAGTGTTCCAGGGTGTTCTAATGATCTGTTAAGCCATGGGAACCACCACACGCCACTTCAGTTTGAACAGGCAGCACCTGAGCAAAAGAGGCAATGCTGTCTGACATAGCTTGAAAAGGAGAGGAATGAATGAATGTGTGTTTGTATGGTTTTTGTCTGATTTTTTTCCCCCCTACAAAACACAGCAGTTGATAAACATCTGAGCCTGTGAATGGAACCTTTCCACTACGGCTAACTCTCATCTAGCAATCTTAGGCTTTCTCTAATAGAAGAATGTTGTAGCCTAAGCTTTTCTTCCGGTGCCAGGCAGTCTGCTTAAACTGACTCCAGGGAAGGGACATGCAGTCTCATCCCTGTCCCATCTAACTTCAGCCAGGCAGAAAGAAAAGGAAGCTCTCTCTAGGTACCCTTCCTCTTGCACGCCCAGGAAGCATCAGGAAGCCAGTGCAAGGAAAGGAAAAACGAGCCTCGCCTAGGTTCTGTAGTGCAACTCACATGACTCTGAAGACCCCCTATCTCCTCTACTTTCCTGCCAGACCTCCAGAGGGGGAAGTCAGGGAGGTGCTGCTGCTTATGTCCCCTGCCAACTCCTTCCTGGGGCTAAGAAGCCAGCCAGGACACCACGGTCCTTCTGGGTTACTCTCCAAGTCCTTAAATAGAAGCTGTAGCAGCCCAGGTGGAGGGTGGAGGAAGGTGAGCATGCAAAGATCTTGTGCTTTTGAGTCGGGAGGCTTGAAGTGAAGGGAGGAGAGAGGTATCCGTGTGTTCAAGTTTGGTCCAGCCACTCTGCCTTCTTGGGAGCCTTGCAGGTATGGACGTCCACAGTGTTTCTGCACTCCTTGCACCGCACAGCACAGCACCAGTGGAATTTGCACTCACACTGGGTGACACGGGTGACTCGAGTCGTGTCATACCCTCGGCCACAGCACATGATTTCACAGCCGTCTGTTCCTTTAGATGTCTTGCTGCAGACACGGCCTGCGGTGCCTAGGGAGCCTGGGTTGGGGAACAGAAAGAAAAAACCAAGATACCTCTCACTTCAACAGCTCTGGGCCCTCTCACCCACCTTCTCCGAAGGAAGCCATAAAACATCCCTTATTCCGAAAATACACCCACTAGCTAAAATGCTCATCTCACTGCCCTCTGCACCAGGCTTATTTCTTCCCACCATCAAGACTCCACAAAGGCCATTGACTTCACCTGAAACTCCTTCCCTGCCGATACACATCTCCATGTCCTTTTCAGAATCTAACCTTAATTTTTATTTTTTATTGGTTTACTTTCTTTAATCTTAATTTTTTCGAGCTGGGACTACTGCCATGTGCAACCATGCCCAGCTAAATTTTTTTTGACTTGTTTTGCAGAGATGAGGTCTTGCTATGTTGCCCAGGCTGGTCTCAATCTTCTGGACTCAAGCAGTCCTCCTACCTCAAAGTACTGGGATTATAGATGTGAGCCACTGTGCCCAGCCTCCGAATCTAATATTAAAATAGGTATAATTGGCTGGGTGTGGTGGCTCAGCTTGTAATTCCAGTACCTTGGGAGGCCAAGGTGAGAGGATTCCCTAAGCCCAGGGGTTTGAGACAAGCCTGGGTAACTTGGCGAGACCTCGTCTCTACAGTAAATCAAAAAGTCAGGTGTGGTAGCACACGCCTGTAGTTCCAGCTACTTGGGAGGCTGAGGCAGAAGGATTGCCTGAGACCAGAAGGTCAAGGCTGCAGTGACCTTGGTGAGCATGCCACTGCACTCCAGCCTGGGCGACACAGTGAGACTCCAACTCAAAAAAAGAAAGAAGTTTATAATTGTTAAAGCTAGGTGAGGGTTCTCTGTATTTGAAATTTTCCATATTAAAAAAAAAATCATAGCCTGTAATTATCTCTTCTAAGAAATCTTGCCACAACTCTGATTCTGCTACCATTTGTTAGTATTTTGGATCTTACTTTGTATTTAATTGTACCGTACAGGGAAGAATGGATTCAAATCCCAGTTCTGCCACTACTTAGCGGTGTGATTTAGACAAAATTAGACATTAACTTAGTTTCTTATCTGAAAATGGGCTCTAGTTTTCTCTTATGAAAATGGACATTGTAACACCATCTAACTTAGTAGATAATTATGTTATATCTATGATCTCTGTCCATCTGAGGAGGTGAACAGATGAACCTGACTGGCTGCAGCCCTATCCCTAAGGTATTCCTTACCTTATCCCCTTACATTGGGAACTCTTGAAGGGCAGAGAAGATGTCTCCCCCCTGCACAGGGAATGCGTAGGATCTCATTCTGACTACTTTCAGGAAGAGAGATCCTTCCAACAGATCATAAAATCCACAGACATTTGGATTGGGTCAGGCCTGGAGTACCTACTCAGTCCTTCCCTTATGAAGAGGGATCCAGAGATGGGAAGGTGACTAGCACGGGGATCAAGAAGGAGAGTGGCATCTTCATTCCATGGGAATGTGGAAAGAAAATGCTGGAACTTCTATTTTTTTAATCTCATCAACTTACAATATATTTTATGTGCATTTTATAATATGCCTACTCATAGGGTGGGATGTAGATACGTATACAGTGGAGGTACACGCCCACCATTTTTTTGGTGATGGAGTCCACAATCCCAAATGCCCGGAGGCCACTTCTGTGGCGTGTGTGTCGACTTGGTCTACTCTGGACGTCATCTCCTAACTCCAGGAGCTGGGTCTCAAGTCCTTCTCTTGTGGACTAGATGCCTTTTCTGCTCTCTGGAGCTGTGCTGTCCAGTGTAGCAGCCACTTGCCACATACGCCTATGGTCTTTTACATTTAAATTCATGAACATTAAATAAACTAAAAAATGTAGTTCCTTGGCCATACTAGCTGTGTTTGTTTGTTTGTTTCTTTCTTTCTTTCTTTATTGAGTTGGAGTCTCACTCTGTCGCCCAGGCTGGAGTGTAGTGGCCACTCCCGGCCACCGCAGCCTCGACCTGCTGGGCTCCGGCGATCCTTCCGCCTTAGTCTTCCAAGTAGCTGGAACTACAGGTGTGCGCTATCACGCCTGGCTAATTTTTTTTATTTATTGTAGGGACAAGGCCTCACCAAGTTGTCCAGGCTGGTCTCAAACCCTTGGGTTCAGGCAATCCTCTCACCTCAGCCTCCCAGAGTGCTGGGATTACAGGCTTGAGTCACCACACCCAGACACTCGCTATGTTTCAATGACTCAGTAATCACATGTGGCTAGTTGCTACCGTGTTAGAGCATATGGACATGGGAGCATTTCCATAATCACAGAAAGTGCAATTGGACGGTGCTACGTTGGAGGGAATTCCTGGGTCCATATTCCCTTCTGGAATGACTTCTACTCTTTGAATTCCAGGCCCCACTTTGGGGTTTATGAGACCTAATTTTATGCCTTTGAGAAAAACCAACACACATATGACTTACTCTCCCTCCTAACTCCAGAGATCCTTCCCCAAATGTACATTTTCAGTACAAGAGTGTAGGCTTACACCTCAGATGTTAGGTAGTTATTTCTAAGCATACAGAGAGCAACTCCCTGAACTAGACTGCATGACAAGAAAACATACCCCCAGTAGGAAATCACCCAGAGAATCAGAAGGATTCCCAGCATTTTTCCTTGTAGCACCCTACAAAGTAGACAGTCTACTTTCTTTGTTACTTGGATACAGCCCCATCATGTTTCTGTGCCCAGTTTTTCTCCAAGCCACTTGACTCTCCAGGAATGACAGTGATAGGTGAAAGCAACCAGTCCCAAAGACAGCTAAGGTTTTTGGCTCTACCGTTCCCAAGTCCTGAGTGTTGAGTCTGCATAAAAAAGTCTGGGAGCCCATGACAGTCACCAGGGGAGGAGCAGTTCTGTTGCATTGCATGTTGTTCCTAGTTTAACCTATCTGAACCAGAAACATGAGCCAGGATGGTCACTTCACGTCCTTGGGGAAATGTCACATCACCTTCCAGCATCCCCAAGAAATCTACCACAAACGTCTGGACAAACTGAAAAACAGACATCTGCAGCTTGCTACCAACCATCTGCTACCAGCCACGTGTTGCTTTGCCTGCTTTGGTAGGGATCTCCTCTTGCCTTTCATTCCCAACTCCATTCTAGAATCTTCAATGGTAGCACACTGGACAAAGCCTTTCAAGGACATCTCTCCAGCTTTCATCTCCCTTACTGGAAACCCTTACTCCATCAGATTGTTCTGCACTCTGTCCCTGGAACAGACCACATGCTTTCCTGCCTACCATTCTCTGTTCAGAGAATAACCCCCCGCTTTTCTCCCTAGTTATCCAGATATTCCCAGATACTCCAAGGAGCATTTCCAAATAACCCTTTCTTGATTTCCTTGCAGTTGAATGTGCCTGCCCATCATATATCTCACTATTTTAGCTATACTGCAAAGAGCCAAAGGTTTAGGGCTGTATCCTATGCTTTTGCGTAGCCCACACATGGCTCAGAACTGAAGCCAGGTAACTTATGTATGTATTTCTTTATTTCCAGTCAGAGTTTCCCTCTGTCTCCCAGGCTGAAGTGCAGTGGCTGCTCACCACAGCCTTGACCTCCTGAGCTCAGGCGATCCTTCTGCCTTAGCCTCCTGAGCAGCTGGGACTACAGATGCACGCCACCACACCTGGCTAATTGTTTTGATTTACTGTCGATACGAGGTCTCGCCAAGTTGCCCTGGCTGGTCTCGAACCCCTAGACTCAGGCAGTCCTCTCATCTCTGCCTCCCAAAGTGCTGGGATTACAGGCGTGAGCCACCACACCCGGCATCCAGATGACTAATTTGAACATTCATTGTGTAGTGTCTGCTGTATACCAGATGCTAGAGATACAAAGAAGTGACACGTGGCCTCAGGCCTCAAGATGATGAGTGACCCTGTCTGCTTGGGCAGCACTGGGCCTGGGGACAGAGGCCTGCGTCGTCAACCTCACGACCAGGAGGAAACTGACTCCTCCCCCAGCACCGCCTCCCCTAACTCCCGAGACCAAGTAGACCACGATTAACCAAGAGCTGGGACTCCGTGTTCCTGCTTGCCTTCCTACTGACCTGCAGCTTTGTCCAAGACACAGTAGTCTGGGGAGTTGTCAAAGTAGACAAGATCGGTCCGGGTGGCACGGCGATAGCCTTGGCGGGCTGCTGTGAAGTTGGCACCATCCTGGGTGGCTGTCACCTGCACAGCCCCATCGTAGCGCCGCCGCAGGTAATCACCTGTGCGGCGGAAGTCTGAGAGCGCACGCCAGCAGGTGCGCAGAGTACAGGAACCACTCACGCCGTGGCACTTGCACTCCAGCTTCAGAAACCGCCGCACAGCCTGGGGAGGGGGAAGCCAGGTGAGGGAGAGGCAGCAGGCCAGGACACGATTTACTCATCCTCGGGCCAAAAGAACGCGTACTCTGTGATCCGCTGGCCCTGGCTGGCTGGGTGAACCCGCGGCTGTTCCCTCAGACAGCATATCCTACCCGTCCTTCCTGACCAAGTTCAAGAAGCTTTTCTTCCAGGAGACCTTTCTGGACCCAGAGTGCTTTCCTCTGAGCCCACTGGACTCTGTTCATGACTACAGTGTGCCTGCCCATCCCCTGGCTTCTACATCTTGGAGTGCCAGGTACCACGCTTACTATCGTGTGCCGTTTTCCAGCTGGATACTGGCACATAGAAGGTGTTTGAATACCAGCGCGCTGACTAGAACAAGCTCCTATCCTCTCAGTCTCTACGAAGACAGTTATTTTCCTTCTCTCATCGACCTTTTGCTACTTGCCACGTGTGTAGACTCTTTTTGAGCCCAGGCATTCCCAAGCTCCCTTGCATTTAGTGCCCCTGTCCCAGGACGCCGGGGCTTTTGGAATCATCCAGAAGCCATCAGCTCTTCCACGTTCACATTTAGTCCATGCTCACACTTAATGGTCACCCCAACAAATACGAATGTACAGACACAGACATGAGGACTGACCGTGCGGCCACAGCGGTTGTTATGTAAGTTCATGAGGGCCCGGGCATCCTTAAGCCTCTTCTCCTTGGCATCCACGAAGGCTTTGGCAAAACGGACACCATAGTGGATGTTGTCACTGCAGCCACCCCAGTCAAAGTCCCCACGTTGGTCATGGTGTCGGCCACGGGTGTAGGGGTCACAGCTGCACACACTCAGTTCACCCTGGCTACAGGCACGAGTGATGGCATGGACCACCCCTGCTGATGAGATGGCATACACGAACGCTGCCTCCCGGCTACCTAGAGGAAGGCAGAGGTGTGTTTCAGGAAGTGGCCTGCGTGTGCCTGCTTCTGCAGCCCACATAGCCTCTGACTCCGAAACCCCCTTCTCCCCCTCCTCAGCGCATCCACCTTCACCCCCTTTGCCCAAAGCGCCCTTCCCCTTCCAGGAACATTCCCGAGTAACCGACTCCTCCCTTGGCCCTCACTGCTTGTATCCACTTCTTTGTGCCTCTGACCTCTTGGGCTGACCTGTCCTCTTGTTTCCTTCCAAATTCCCTGTGGCCATCCATTGAAAAGCCTCCTGGTGAATGATCCTCTCCCACCGGGCCCCAGCACGGGCTCCGCTAAGCCCGCCTGAGCCTGCATTCCAGGCCTTTTCAGCCCACCTGCTGGACAGTTCCCCACAGCGGAGACCCCAGCCCGGGGCAGCCTGCCTGGAGAGAGACATGCCGCCTGTGGCCAGCTCTCCTTCCCTCCCTGCTCTCAAGGACCCATGAGTGGTCACCCGCAAGCCTGACACCTCCGGATTTCCATCTCATGCCCTGGCTCTTGGTGTACCGTCCAGCTTGGCTTAGCTTTTTTGCTGAGCTGGGGCCAGGCCACTGCCGCTCCAAACATTTACACATCACCTTTCCGTTTCTCTCTTGTTCCCATTACTGTAGTGTTGGGGTGACAATAGTGATGGTGGTGAGAAGAACAGAGAACCTCTTCCTAGACCTCAGCCTCACAGAGCAAGGAAGACCCCCACACAGGGACTGGGAGGGCAGAAGAGTGCGAGAGAAAGATGGAGGTACTGGGAAAAGTCTTCCCTGAGCCCTGGGATTCCAAGGTTTCCTGCCTGCAAGTCTGCGGTACCGGGCGTCTGTTCCTCACTGTATGCTGGGTGTCGCCCACGACGGTTCTCTGATTATGACGTCACAGGTGGGGCGGAGCGGAGAGATCTCGCCTGTTCTTCCCACTCACCACCCCAAGCATAGCAAAGGGAAGGAGCCAGCGCGAGGTGGAAAGACCCCTACTTCTGAGCATGACGCGGCCGAAGACGGTGTGGTCCCGGTCCAGCGTGGTGCAGTTCCAGCGGTGGTGGCGGAACTGGTGCTGGCACTCTCTAATCCACTCTCGGGCGCCCTCGCCCACCGAGCGCATGATGTCTGGGTAGCGCTGGCACAGCTGCCGCTGCCGGCTCACCAGCCCAGGGATGTTGTCACAGATCACTCGGGCCCCCAGTGCCCCGATGTACCTGCAAGGTGGAGACGGCCCTGTCAGCATCCAGCTCTCGTTCTGCCTCAGGAGGGGAGGGAGGCGGGAGGGGTGGGGTTTGGCATCCAGACCCTGAAAAGACTCCTTCCCCCAGCCCCAGGCCCCATTCCCTGAAGCTGACAGGGGAAGCATTCCCCACGAGCTCCGGAGAACAGGGATGCGGTTGCAGAGAGTCACCAGTCCCCCAGCCAAAGGCCAGAGTGACTCAACTCCCAGAACACAGGCATGTGTCACGTACACAGAAGCTGTGGGCATGTCACACAAACCTGTGTATGTTTATTTAATACACATGAAGGGCCTCGTGGAAAAATAAACTAACCAGACAAGGGTCTGAGACAACACTCTTACAGCCCCACGAAAGAGGGAAGTCCTGCGTGGCTGGTCCCTGAAAGGATGGTTTGGCCGTGGGGGGGAGGGGCTGGGGGTTGGGGGGAGCAGACACGGGCCATTGTGAGCAATGTTGACAGCTCTTGTCAGACCCCTGCAGCCAAGTCCTCATTCCCAGCCTGAGGTCCGGGAGGAAGCGCCAGCTGTCCTCCTTATGCCTTTATGTCCAGGCCCAGGGCCTCTGTAATGCACCTTTTAAAATCATCCTCCCCAGCCTCTAAGGCAAGATGTCCTGGACAGACCTGCATGGGCCAATGGCAGTGGGTCAAGATGAAGTGACAGGGCGACCGAAGTGACAGGGCCCCAGTCTGCTCAACATGAAGTTACAAGAAGAGCAATTGCGATGGACAACTGAAGAACGGGCGGGCTGCCAGTCACCCTCCGGTTTATCAAGGCAGTGTGTTCTCAGCACCAAACACCCACAGCCCTGGGCTCCGCACAGCCTCGGGAAGAGCACTCCTTGCTGTGGCTCCAACCCTAGCACCTTCCTCGACTTGCTGGGGATTTTCCATTCTCCAGTCCAAAGCACATCAGAGGGACGCCCTCTCTCCCCTCTTCTGGACAGGTGGGGGCCGTGGAGAGCAGCTGCCGCTGCAGACAAAAAAGCCTTGGTCTGCGCCGTGGATGAGTCCACGGTTTGGGAACAGTCCCCAAGTGGGTCCAGAAGCGGGTGAGAAGGGCGGGCAGCTGGGGGGGAGGGAAAGTGAGCTGGCCCCAGCTCGTGTCTGTCCCCCCCCCCGGCCCCCGCATTCCCACAGCCGGCCCTCACCCGCAGACTGGATCACCACTGGTGACACCAGCTCAAACAAACACAAGGAGGGCTGGTGCTTGCCTCTTCGGTAACTCAGCGGGCTGATGGGGCCCATCTGTCCCGGGGGAGGGGGGAGAGGGTGGCCCTCCGCTCACAAATCCCACGGAATCAGCGTCCCCAGCACTGTCCATCAGGGCAACAGCTTCCAGGAACAAACAAAATAAACACCCCAGGCCGGGCCAGGCCGGAAGGGCTGCCTGACGCACAGCCGAGTTACACCCACTGCTGCGGTGCTTTGTTTGGAGAATCAAGACAGTTGGAGTTGGAGCCTGTCCCTGTCTCACCACCATTCTGCTTCCCCGTTCAGCCCCAGAGCTCTGCTCTAGGCAATGGGTGTTTGTTTTTTTTACTGGGGCTTGAGGGAGGGGGGTTGGATGGGAACGGGAGACCAATAATCCAGCCCTCATGAGACAGTCTGGAGTGGGGCAGGCCAAACTCTGGCAAGAAAGTCCTTCCTGTGGTCTGACTTAAATCCACTCCACTGCAGCCCACGTAGGTCCTTGCTGCATCCTCACCGAGCGTGGGAAACATCTGTTCAGTATCTAGGTTGGGAAATAAGCTTCTCTGTTACCATCTTGGCCCCACTAAGGAACTGCTCCAAGACTGCAGAACATGGCACTTGCCTGCAGTCCGGTGGTCAGACCCGTGTAGTCAGTATGGTAGCCTCCAGGAGAGCTGACTCGAGGCCGGCGCCATCTCCTCCAGCACAGGCTGCAGCGTGCTGCCTCTTCCAAGCGCCGAGCTCAGATGTCAGGGGCACGAAGACACTGACGGCACGGCCGGCTGATGGTCTGGTGGAGGTGCCGGATGCCCCAGTTCCGTAGGTGTCTTTCAGCCTCCTCCCCAAGTGCCTCTCTCCCCCGGCTTTGGGCCAGTTCACATCCCTCCTTTGGCAGTGACTCCACAGGTCGATCTCAGAACAGTGGAGTCCGGAGTCCGCATTCCCAGGGCATCTGTTAGCAACACAGAGCCTCAGGCCCCCAGGCCTGCTGAACCTGTGTCTGTGGCTCGCCAGGGTCCCGCGGGGTTGGACTTGGGCGCTCGCTGCTCTGAAGGCAGGGATTTGTGTGTTTTGTTCACTTCAGTATCCCCAGTATTGACAACAGTGCCTGGCACGTAGTAGGTACTCAACTATGTGTTGGATCATCACCTAATTGATTTATCTCTCTTCTCCCTTTGCTGGCCATAAACTTCATTTCAATTACAGCTTGACTTTTTTTTTTGGCACGCTCACAGCCACTGCATCCTCGACCTGCTGGGCTCAGGCGATCCTTTCGCTTCAGTCTTCCAGGCAGCTGGAACCTCAGGCACATGCTACCACACCCAGGTTATTTTTTTATTTATTGTAGAAACAAGGTCTCACCAGGTTGCCCAGGCCGGTCTCAAACCCACGGGCTCAGGCAGTCCTCTCGCCTCGGCCTCCCAAAGTGCTGGGATTACAGGCTTAAGCCACTGCGTCCGGTCTACAGCTTTACTTCTTGCTGACAACTTATTTGCAGATGTTTTATGTTTGTGTCATTTATTTATTTATTTATCGAGACGGGGTCTCGCTCTGTCACCTAGGCTGGAGTGCCGTGCTATAACCATAGCTCACTGCAGCCTGAAATTCCTGAGCTCAAGGAATCCTCCTGCCTCAGCCTCCTGAGTAGCTGGGACTACAGGTATGCACCACCACACCCAGCTCATTGTTTTTTTTTAATAGAGACGGGGGTCTCACTTTGTTTCCTGGGCCGGTCTTGAACTCCCGGGCCCAAGCAGTCCTGTCTCCCCCCTCAGCCTCTCAAAGTGACCAGATCACAGAAGAGCCACTGTGCCTGGCTGTCTGGATCCTTTTCATGAGACCAGATATCCCTTTTTTCTCCTTGCACGGCCCCTAGTGTCCATGGTTCCGCCCAGCACACACAGGACTTTGAACACAGGACGAAATGATTGCCCCCCCACCGCCGAGTCTTCTCTACACCACAGCATCTGCACAGCCCTGCAGTTGACAAACCTCCGTCCCTCACTTTCGTTGTCAAACGAGGGTCATCCCGGAACCCCCTCGCCGGATTGTTTCGGACCGATGAAAGTCAAGCTCTTGAGGTACCTGGAGCGTCTGAGGGCTCCAGAAACGGGAGCAGGGATGCCAAGGCCGCGGTGCGCTGTGCCCCCTCCCTGGGCGAGCCCCACATCCAGCCCCCGCCAGGGCAATGCAGGAGGCCCCCGCGTCTTGTTCTGTGTGGCAGACAAGAGAAATCCTCCTTCTCCAGGTGAGGGTGGCGGGAGGGAGGGCTGGCGCGCCAGGGGAGGAACCCCGAGTGTGAGGAAGAGCCTCCTCTTGGCTGGAAGGCAGACTCCAAGGGCAGACTCCAAGGGATACCTGGTCTTGTTGGGCTTTCAAGAAGGGAAGGGGCGCGACCACGGAGACAGGCGTAGGGGCCTGCGGCTGTGGCGGGCGCGGGGCGAGGAGGCTGAGACCCGTGTCCACGCCCCATCCTG
>NW_007245642.1:0-9946 GCF_000164805.1 Carlito syrichta
GGCTCAGGCGCACACCTGAGGCTCGTCCACCGCCCACGCGGCACACGCGCGCCAAGACCTTGCCAGCCGCCTGCCCGGTGCGCGCCGGGGGGGCCCGGGCGGGAGTCCAACCTGACGCTGACGCACGGCGAGCTGGGCGGCTTGCAGGTGCCGCGGTCCTGGTAGTGGCGAGGGCACTCTCTATGGCTCTCCCCGCCGAGTGCTAGTGTCCACGTGAGTCCTGGAGCCGCCAACTTCCTGGTCCCAAGGAGACCTTGCGGGCGTGCGGAGGGCTGGGAATGCGTGTGGAATTCCTGCGGCCAGTCGCCCCTAGTTCTCTGTCTCCGGCGAGCCCCGCCCATTCTTTGCAATCCAGGGACTATTCCGCAACGTTCTCAGCTACCCTAGCTCCCCGCCAAAGGGGAAAGTGAGGGTTAGCAAACAATCCAGGCGTCACTTTATTTTCATTATTCCGACCCCGTTCCCTAGCGCTTTAGGAGAGTGGTGGAACCATGGGTTCGAATCCCAGCTCGGGACGCGAGGGCCATTGCTTCATTCCTGTGGGCTTCATTTTGTCATCTTTAAACACGTGAATTCCCACTTCCGCGTGCTCTTGGTGAGGATTACGTGAGTTGAAGAATGTAAGGCACCCAGTACCGTGCCCGGCCCACGGTGGATGGCAAACCTGACTGGAGAAAGGAGGACGGGGTTTTGCCTGGCCATCTACAAGGGACAGGAAGATACCGCTGGAAATGTAATGAGATGATGGGCAGATTTTCTCGCACGGTTTTTTTTATTCTCCCTGGAGATTTCTGCCTTTGGGGCATAGCCTGAGAAGTGCTCAACTTTCTCCTCACCCTGTTAGTCCAAACTTTCTCTTTTGGGGGTCTCAGGTGTGTCAGGTAACAAGCTCCCCGTCCTAGAGAATAACGGGATTTATTGCCTCCTTTTAAATGCCATATATGGACCAGGGAAAGAGTGCATGAGGGAGGTCAAGGATGCAGGGCAAGTTTTTTCTTTTTTTCCTTTTTTCTTTTTTTTTTTTTGAACTGGAGTCTCACTCTGTCGCCCAGACTGGAGTGCAGTGGCCGCTCCCGGCCACCTCAACCTCAACCTGCTGGGCTCCGGCGATCCTTCCGCCTCAGCCTTCCAAGTAGCTGGAATTACAGGCATGCGCTACCATGCCCGGCTGATTTTTTGATTTATTGTAGAGATGAGGTCTCGCTGCCCAGGCGGGTCTCGAACCCGCGGGCTCAGGCAATTCACACACCTCAGCCTCCCAAAGCCGCAGGATGACAGGCTGAGCCACCGAGCCCGGCTGCCAGAGTTATTTGTATTGACTCTTGGGCAAAGGTAGAAACCAATTAGTGACCTTCCCCTAGCCCTCCTCCCAACCCCTCATTTTCAACCTCACACTTTAAAAAACTAGTTCAGGTATCATTAAATCAGTCCAAAGAACACAGAGCTCAGGCTGCCCCAGTCTGCCAGGCAGCTCGACTGGCTTGTTATTAACACTTCGAGGACAGCGTGTGGTTTAAGCAGGGTGCTCAGCAGAGCCGGGTTGGGCCCTACACCCTGAGAGTGAGCTCCCAGGAAGAAAGACTTTCTGGAAAAGCGACCTCAGTGAAGAGGTTTCTTCTCTTGTTCTCCCAGCATCCCAACCCCTGCCACCGGTGGCCATCTCATCCTGCAGGCAGGACAGACACGCCAAAAATGCCCTTCGCTCCCATCCTCATCCGCTCAAAAGTGGGCACTTTCTACTTTATTCATGCTGCGTATGACAGTTCGTGCTTACACAGACGTGATGCACACTCACAGGCCACACGGAGCAGCATGCAAAGGCCACACGGTGAAAAATTCCAACTTACAGGTTTAAATGTCAAGTTGTTGATAAAGATATCAGAATTACTGGACCATTCAGGAATCACAGGGAATGGTGGAAGTTGTGGCTTTTTGGAGGAGACTGTTGGAGTTTTGCTGAAGTGTAAGGAAGGCGTTTAGGTCCTGGACAAGATGGATGGAGGAATGGACCTCAAAGCAGGTGGGCCTGGCTGAAGTGTGAAGGGCTGGGGTTGAGGCTAGCAGGAGATGAATGTGCAGGGTATAGACGCCAAGGAGTAGGATTTTGACTTGATCGTGGGGAAAGATGAATTTTGAGAGATTTTGAGAAAATCGACCTGATCAAAATAGGCAAGGTGCCTGGCGAGGTGGCTGGCGTAGTGGTCCAGCGCGATGGCTGCCACGTTCCAGATGCTGGCAGTGCAGCACAGAACGTCAAAGAAGATCCACATGTGACACAAGCTCCCTGCCCAACAATCAGTGTCACCTGGCCAACAGCACGCTCACCAAGCTCAGTGACCTCAGAGGGGTTGCCACCGGCACTCTGGGAGGCTGAGGTGGGAGGATAATTTGAGCCGAAGAGTTCAAGACTTGTCTGAGTAGCAAAGTAAGATCTCATCCTTACAAAAAAAAAATTAGCTGAGTATGATGGCATATGCCTGTAGTCCCAGCTACTTGGGAGGTTGAGGCAGAAGGATCACGGCGCCTAGGAGGCTGAGGCTGCAGTGAGCCATGATCTTGCCACCGCACTCTGGCTTGGGTGACAGAGTGAGACTCTGACTCAAAAAAAAAAAAAAATCTTTAGAAGGAAATGAAGACTAGCCTTTGAAATATTTTTACAATAATATTCTCCCCATTTTATTGAATAAACATGATAACAAAAGCAAAAAATTATGCAAAATGTTAAAACATTCACATTGCACTAGCCAAATCACGGCATGCTTTTATCCTCAGTCTTGATTCCTATCTACATACATTTTTTATGTATAAAATCAATTTTTATTTTGCAGATTTCTCTGAATGCTTTTTGTTTTTTAGACTCCTCATAGTTACACTTCTTATAGTGTCAATTTATCAGTTGGGAGACTGAGCAACTTAAGCTTTCCAAGACTCATCTTTCTTATATTAAAAATGGGGATAATTATACCTGTCATGAGATTGTTATAAAACTAAGTTAGATAAAGTCGGGTAGCACAGGGTTGAGTCAGTGTTCAATAGATGACGACCGTTCCTGCTTTTTTTAACATCTAGTCTGAACCTTAGATTCAGTTCTCTTCTGATCTTTGATGTACATCATGTTTTTACATAGTTTTCATCTCTGAAATATTTGTAACAACAAAACACTTTCATATACTTTATTTCGGTCGATCTTACTCATAGCTTCTTAGGCGTCATTCCCATTTGCAGATGAAGAAATGGAGAGAGATTTCTTGACTTGCTGCTATGGATTGAATTGGGTTCCCCCCAAATCCACATATTGAAGTCCTAACTCCCAATGTGACTCTACTTGGAGATAGGGCCTATAAAGAAGTCACTTGGTTAATTGTGGTCATAAGGGTGACTAGTGTCCTTATAAGAAGAGACACCAGAGACCTCACTCCTAAATATGGGAAGACACAGCAAAAAGGGTTCTGTCCACAAGCCAGGAAGAAGGTCTTTACCAGAAACTGAATCTGCTGGCACCTTGATCTTTGAATTCCCAGTCTCCGGAATTGTGAGAAATGAATTTTTATTGCTTAAGTCCCCCAGTCTAGGGTATTTGCTATAGTCGCCTGAGCTAACAAAGATATTTGCCTTGAGACTGATAGCTAAGACTCAGTTCTCTAACCCCCAACTCCCCATTTGTCCCTGACACCAAGCTGCCCTCCATACAGTGGACTCAGGGTTCAGTCTGACTGTTTCCATTAAACTCTTTTATGTTCGTCATTTTATATAAAAGCCCACATACTTTTCCTTTTAGAAAGCTATATTACACCAGGCGTGATGGCTCACGCCTGTAATCCCAGCACTTTGGGAGGCAGAGGCGGGAGGATTGCCTGAGCCCAGGGATTCGAGACCAACCTGGGCAACCTGGTGAGACTTCATCTCTACAATAAGTCAAAAAATTAGCCGGACCTGGTGGTACATACCTGTAGTTCTAGCTACCTGGAAGGCTGAGGCAGAAGGATCCCCTGAGACCAGCAGGTTGAGGCTGTGGTGGCCGTGAGTGTGCCACTGCACTCCAGCCTGGATAACTGAGTGAGACACCAACTCCAAAAAAGAAAAAAGAAAAAAAAAAGCTATATTACATCTCAGTTACAAATCTTCCTGGGCCTCTCTGCCTTCATCTCTGACCAATTTCTCCATCCACCCTAGCCTCCTAGTTCTTTGAATACAACAAGCATGTCCCATTTTCAGCATCTGCCTAGGATGCTCTTCCTTTGGATGGGTGTGGCTCATTCACTGACTCCCTTCAGATCTCTGCTCCACTGTAACCATTACAGACTGACTTTCCCTGACCATGAAATCTGCGATCCATCACTTTATCTAAAGGTGTTCTCTATCGCATCACTCTATTTCACTTCACAGCTCTTCGTGGAAATGATATCTCATATTATTAATTAATTCCCTTTCTGTTATCTGCCTACCCCTTTTTTTTTTTTTTTTTTTTGAGTTGGAGTCACTCTGCCCAGACTGGAGTGCAGTGGCCACTCCTGGCCACCGCAGCCTCGACCCACTGGGCTCCAGCGATCCTTCCGCCTCAGCCTTCCGAGTAGCCGAAATTATAGGCGCGCGCTACCACGCCCGGCTCATTTTCATTTATTGTAGAGATGACGTCTCGCCAAGTTGCCCAGGCAGGTCACGAACCCGCGGGCTCAGGCCATCCACTCACCTCAGCCTCCCAAAGGCGCGGGATCACAGGCTGAGCTACCGAGCCCGGCTCGTAAGTTCCTCTTGGGCAGGGCATTTGTTCACTGCCATGTCCTTAGCATCTAGTTCTCTGCCAGTTGCATGTTAGGTGATCCATACATTGGAATGGGTTTGTTGGATGGATGGATGGATGGATGGCCGGACGGATGGACGGATGAGGCATCCGTCGGGAGAGTTGGGTCCTGAGCATCCTCTACACCTTCTTGTTGGGTGTGTCAAGAATGGGAAGCCCTGATGGCTCGTTTCCCATGCTGTTCTTCAGGGCTGTGTTTGTAACAATAAGCCCTAAAGGATGAGGTAACCTCTCCCCTGGCAAAGGGCAGACTTGCTTCCACTTACTATCAGAGGGGTGGATCCCAAGCTCAGTGTTTCTGTAACACAGCCCCTGCCATGGAGGCATTCAACATGGGCCATTTCTGTTACCCTCATAGGAATTGGGAAACACGGGGAACTAGTGTAAGCAAGTATGAAGCTGGTTGCAGCTTTTGCCTGAGTAATACAACTCATTGTCTATGACCCAGGAATCTCATAACTTCTCCCAGCATCTATGAAAATAGTAACAGGGTAGCTTGTAGTGTGCAAGTAGGATAAAGTCCCAGACTCTGCACAGTACTTGACAGGTATGTGGTTTGCTGAATTTTAAAATTATAATTAGCAATTTTTTTGTCCCTTTTGAATTAATTTCTGTATGAACAGCGTGCTTGTTCCTTTTACACATTTTCAAATTGCACCTCAGAGAAATTTAATCAAGTCGCTGTTCTCTAAGCCCTAGCTTTGGAGAAACAAGAGAGAGAAACTGACAGCCTTGCTATAAAATTTGTATCATTAGAAAAAATGTTTAATTGGTGTGTGATGATATATTTTAATTGTTTTAATTTGCATTGTATTGGCTAAAAAGGCTGCATTTTTTCACGTGGTGTTTATTATCTATGTATTCTTGTGTAGAAGCTGTTCATTCACTTTAAATCATTTTATAAAAGAATCTGGCTTCTCATTTTATGGATATTTATCAATTTTAATGTATTTAGAGAGCACGTTTTCATCAGTTTGTCACAATTTTTCTGTTACTTCCCTCTTTACATTTATTCTATTGCATTTTGTTGAATAATTTTTTTGAGCTGGGGTCTGGCTCTATCACCAAGGCTGGACTGCAGTGGCATGACCATGGCTTACTGCAGCCTCAACCTCCTTCTGCCTGAGCCTCCCAAGTAGCTAGGACTACAGGCACATGCCATCACAACCAGCTAATTTTTTTTTTTTTTTGGTAGAGATGAGGTCTCACTGTGTTGTCCAGGCTGGTCTCACATAGCCCTCCTGCCTCAGCCTCCCAAAGTGTTGGGATTACAGGCATGAGCCACTGTGCTGGGACTGAATTTTTATTTTACATAATGAAACACCTTAATTCTTGTCTCTACTAATGTCTCAATTCACTTAACAATCGTAAATTGCTTTGCCGACCTCTATTTCTGTTATTGACATTTATGAGTTAATTAGACATCTAATTCTTCGACCCCCTGGAGTCGCTGTTGTACATAGTGAAGGATGATGGTTCAGCCTGCTCACCTGCATGCCGTGTGTGATCTTGTCCCGGGAAGCACAGCCCTGATTACTGAGTGCAAGACATCGTGGTTGTATAAAGACAGGTACAGTTCCATCCTGATCCTGGAGGCCCTTTCACCACCCAGAGCACAAAATCTATTTGTCTGATAACCATAAGGCCATAAAAAGTGCTAACAGCTGATTGGAAGTACTGGCAAGAGTAGCCGGCATTGTTGGGAGAGAAAAAACACCTCCAGCCGGGCTCAGTGGCTCAGTCTGTAATCCCGCACCTTGGGAGGCTGAGGTGAGTGGATTGCCTGAGCCCGCGGGTTCACGACCTGCCTGGGCAACTTGGCAAGACCTCATCTCTACAATAAATCAAAAAATTAGCCGGGCGTGGTAGCACGCACCTGGAGTTCCAGCTACTTAGAAGGCTGAGGCAGAAGGATGGCTGGAGCCCAGCAGGTCGAGGCTGTGGTGGCCGCAGCGGCCACTGCACTCCAGTCTGGGTGACAGAGTGAGACTCCAACTCAAAAAAAAAAAAAAGAAAAACCACCTCCAATATGGAGGAGCAGAGAAGGCCTCTTGGAGGAGACAGCTTTTGACCTGAAACTTTGGGGAAGATTTTCATGTGTGGGGAGAGGAGAGAGGTCCCTGGCAGGAGGAGCCTGAGCAAAGGCTTGGAGGCAAAAGAACAGCAACAACAAAACAAAACAAAGACACAGCAAAGAATGATCAGCAAGTACTCAACATCTCAATATGGACTAGACAGTAGTTCACTTGAGGCTCGTCAAAGTTTGATTTTAAGGAAAGCGTAAGTCAAATATTTCTATCATTTTTATTCAGCTGATCCTTTCTCTTTAGCACTTTCATATATCTTCTATAATTACCTTTTTGCTATAATTAAAAAGCATTCCATTCTTTGCTATTCCTGCCCCTGTGCGTTCTCCCGGACGATTTTTAGCATCATTTTCTCAGTTTGTTTTTCCTGTTTGTCTACCATTACCTCCTTTGAGAAGCTGGTCCTAATACTTACCATATCCACCCGGCCCCACACCCAGCTGGCATCCCTGCTGGGACAGGGCACCCGATTCTGCCTCTCTGCTAGACATCCTCAGGCAGGCTCCCTGAGAATATGGCTGGGCACCAGGCCTCTCTCAGCTTTCTCCACCACACAGCCTCCCACCCCACCTAGGGTCTGACCTGGGCTCAATAAGCCTGCATGAATGACTCCATGGACGAGGAAGGATATGAAGAGAACTTAAAGCCAGCTCACTGAAGACAGAGAACAGTTGAGAATGTTGAAGGATATTAGGGAAGACATCTGACAACACAAAGAAGAAGGTAGCTAAGCATGAAACCAAGTAGAAGCAAAGAAACAGAGAAGGCAGGGAATATAAAGAGTTTTGGTTCTTTTTAAATGTTTGTAGTCAGGAATGGCATTAGCACGGGATCGAGACAAGCTCCTGTGTCACAGGCCCCAAATGTGTTACCTCCGAATGGTCTAATTCAGCAGTTTTCAAACGTCAGCAGGCATCAGAGACATCTGGATATCTGGTTAAAATACAGATTGCTGGACCCACCTCCAGAGTGAGGTCTGGGCTGAAGGTCAAGCTTGCATTCCTAACGAATACCCAGGGGCTGTGCTTTGAGAACCACTGGTATAAAGTACAGTTCTCAGTCATTCTCTGTCCACTTACCATTTCCCTTATGTAACCTGTTAATCCTCACCAGTTGCTGAACACTGCTGTCAGCACACTATATAAATGAACACATTCAATTTTCACAACAGTTTTTGAGATACTGTGGCAGACATATGCCCTGCTTCCCTCCCCTGCTGATGAGTGTTCCTTAATCAGGAGAATGGCCCCTGGCCGAGGCCCTCTGTTCCTGGCCACAATGCCCTCAGAGCCAGGCACACCTGCCTACTCAAGGCAGTTACTAAGTAAAGATCCTTGGTCCTGCCTCTTCGCACAATATGCTGTTATTTGTGTCTCGCTCCCTTTCGCACACTGAGGGTATATAATCTCTCCCCATGTCCACTGGGGTGCAGACAGCTTTGTACCAACCAGCTGTCATCAGTTCCTCCTGTAAGTCTTAATAAACCCATGTCTTTACCAACGTGTCCTCCAGGTGGCTTCTTCAGAATAGGTAAACATTACGGCTCCCTGTCTGATTTGGGGATCTCACGATGCAAATAACGTTTATCACCTCCATTTTACACAGGAAGAAAGGAACGAGAGGAACTAAGTCATACTACCCAAATCATGTGGCCAATTAAACTCTAAAGTCTGTTTGATCATAAGAGGCACATTAAAAGCTGTAAAGAAGCCAAACCAGGTCTGACCATCAGCCGTGGACCTTGGATAAGCTACTTATCTCCATCTGCCTCCAGGACTTATGAAATAAGGAGTATAACAGCATGTGTCTCACAGAGTTGATAGGAATAAAAGAATTAATTCACACGCGCTAATATTATGATCTGAAATGTATATGATCCTTAGGGGTCTACCCTCCCAACTTAGAACATCAATTTCATTAGAGCAAGAAATTGTCCTGTTGATGGCTGGGACCCCAACTAGGACAAAAGCAGGCACAATAGACTTCTTTTTTTTTTTTTTGAGTTGGAGTCTCACTCTGTCGCCCAGATTGGAGTGCAGTGGCTGCTCCCGGCCACTGCAGCCTTGACCTGCTGGGCTCCGGTGATCCTTCCGCCTCAGCCTTCCAAGTAGCTGGAACTACAGGCGCGCGCTACCACACCCGGCTCATTTTGATTTATTGTAGAGATGAGGTCTCGCCAAGTTGCCCAGGCGGGTCTCAAACCCGCGACTCGGGCAAACCACTCACCTCAGCCTCCCAAAGGCGTGGGATTACAGGCTGAGCCACCGAACCCGGCTTCACAATAGACTTCTAATGAACATATCTTGTGCTGTCTTTTCCCAGGTAATCTTTTCTTTTTGATCAACATTGGTAAAACTTTTGAGATTTAACCTTTATTATATTTGCGTATGAACATCTAAATGCCTTTACTACCCCCACTTGGGTCAGGGTTTCTTTCCACTTAAGCACTACTGACATTTGGGACTGAATAATTCTTTGCTGCAGGATCCTGTTCTGCATTGTAGGATGTTTAGTGGCATCGTTGGCCTCCACCCTCTAGATGCCAGTAGTGCACCTCCAGCGTGACCACCAAAAATGTCTCCAGACATCATCCCCAGGGACAGAATTGCTGCCGTCCAGAACCACTTATTTAGGTAATTCAGATGTCTCCAGCTGGCGTGTCTCCTCTCAAATGTCCTCTTCGACCATAGGAAGTCTTAATCCTACCAGGTTCGCCTCCTATGATTTCTCAAAGAAGGATCTACAGTATAGGCATGGGTCTTGCATGTGATAACCAAAGTTACACAAAGAATCAGAGAACACCACTGAATACTGGATGTGGCTGCTCCAAATCTCCATATTGCAAGGGTTAAACATCTCCTCCAACACAAGGGCCCTTGAGGATTTCTCTCCCCTCTGGAGTTCGAGCCTCAGTCCTTCAGTTCTCCCAATCCCAGCCCATTTCCTGGGTGTCTAGAGCCTGGAATGTCTTCTCCCATCAGAAATTTGTTTCTTCCTCCCAGGCTCGGTGGCTCAGCCTGTAATCCCATGCCTTTGGGAGGCCGAGGTGAGTGGATTG
>NW_007245642.1:10158-95028 GCF_000164805.1 Carlito syrichta
AAAAAAAAAAAACAAAAAAAGAAAGAAATGTGTTTCTGCCTAAGGTCTTGCCTCAGTCCCTTTTCTCACCTAGACAATGACAAAACCCCCAAAGAGGTACATTTCTTGAAGACAGAGTTATTCAATCCGCCATAACTTCTGGCGTGAAGTTTTCAAAAGAAAGCCTGAGACGAAGACGTGCATCTCTGTTCTTCCTGCTCCATTCTCCACGGAAGGTTAAGTTCTTGGACAAGAATGCTTGTGCATGCGCACCTACACACCGGCACATACGTATGCACACATCTAGACACAATACCTTCACACACCTATACACTTGCACACACACACCCTCACATCCCTTGAGAACAAACAAAAAACTTTTTAGGGATCATATAATCTAAGTCCACATTTAGAGAAATTTTTTTCCTCTAATGTGACCATTTTGAACACAGAGATGCATGCCACATAGAGTGACATGCTTTCTTATGTGGCCAAGCAGCCTGGTTTCCCTCCTTGCTGTTCCAGAACCTCTCTGTTCCATCTGTTCCAGAAAGGATTGCTGCTTTGCCTTGGCATAACCAGAAGGAACTGCTTGGCATCAAAGGTGAAATGCAGACCTCTATCTCTACAAAACCCAAAAGCTGCCTGCAACTTTTTTTTTTTTTTTTTGGTGAGCTGGAGTCTCACTTCATTGCCCAGGCTGGAGTGCTCACAGCCACCCCAGCGTCTACCTGCTGGACTCCAGCAATCCTTCCACCTCAGTCTTCCAAGTAGCCAGAATTACAGGCGTGTGTTGCCATGCACGACTAATTTTTTTGATTTATTGTAGAGACGAAGTCTCGCCAAGTTGCCCGGGCTGGTCTCAAACCCTCAGGCTCAGGCAATCCACTCACCTTGGCCTCCCAAAGTGCTGGGATTACAGGCTGAGCCACCGAGCCTGGCTACTGCCTGAAACTTTAAAATAACCACCTTTCTTCATCAGCCACTGCTCATCTCCATCAAGGTTTTAGAAAAATCACACAGGGGAAAAAAAACCAGAGTTATATCCACACAAAAACCTGCACATGGTTGTTTATAACAGCTTATTCACAATTGCATAATTGCCAAAACTTGGAATCAGCCAAGAAAAAAATATTCACGTCATCTAGTCCCAGCCACGTACCCCATTATAT
Source organism: Carlito syrichta (assembly GCF_000164805.1). Lineage (NCBI taxonomy): Eukaryota > Metazoa > Chordata > Mammalia > Primates > Tarsiidae > Carlito > Carlito syrichta. The sequence continues at coordinate 11,310 of NW_007245642.1, forward strand.
CTATAGCTGGAGACAAATGGAATTATGCCCTCTATATGGTGACATGTGCCATAGTGTCAGCTGCCTGTGTAATACTATTTTAACCCCATTCCTTCAATTGCTTTACACTGAAATTTAATAATTAAAAGCATACTCTTCTCCTATACTATAAACTACTATGCCTGGTACTCAGCCCAAATCAAGAGAGTTTTGCTCTCATGTGGGAAAATTGACCTGGCTTGGTGTTGTCCCTAGCCTCCTCATCTCTGTGGATTTGCTTTAGAATAAAAGTGGGTGGAAATATTTTCTCCAGATAAGCAATGGGCTTGTCTCCAACCCACTACCAAAGCAAGGTTACTGATCAGATGGAGATGGGGAAAAGAAAACGCCTTCAAGGAAATGCCTAGGCATAATTGGCATTTGTTTTTCCTACTGTGTGTGGGTGTTGGGGCTAATTTGTTTGCTAGAATGTGGGGAGAGAGAGTGCCTCAGAGTAATTGTTCCTCCTCCTACTCTTGGGGTTTTAATTAGCAGATGGGTGACTTCCCCCACCACCTCACCAGCTGCTTTCTTTCACATGACCAAAGGTAGTTATTTATTTTTTAAAACACTTCCGTGCCTTCAAACCTCAGCTCTTAAAAATGCCTCCTTTCGGCTGGGCTCGGTGGCTCAGTCTGTAATCCCGCGCTTTGGGAGGCTGAGGTGAGTGAATTGCCTGAGCCCACGGGTTCGAGACCTGGCTGGGCAATTTGGCGAGACCTCATCTCTACAATAAATCAAAAAATTAGCCGGGCGTGGTAGCATGCGCCTGTAGTTCCAGCTACTTGGAAGGCTGAGGCAGAAGGATCGGCGGAGCCCAGCAGGTCGAGGCTGCGGTGGCCAGGAGCGGCCACTGCACTCCAGTCTGGGCGACAGAGTGAGACTCCGACTTAAAAAAAAAAAAAAAGCCTCCTTTCTCATGAAAAGATCTTGGACAAAGACCCTTGGTCAAGAACTGAAATTTCCCAGGGCCAATGAGGATAATAAATAATAACCAATGTCTGCCAGGACCCTGCACAAACAGGTCACATCCCTGGGTGGATTTCCGGTGACTTTGCCTGGTTTGATGTTGTCGCTGACTTATCTTTCCACCTCTTGGGCTCCTTCCCTCTCCTATCAGTAGGGGGTGGGGGTTAGAAGCCGAATAAGGTGAGGGACAAGAGGGAAGAGGGTGTGTATCTCAGCCAATCCTTCCAGCATTTTTTTCTCTTTTTTTGAGTTGGAGTCTCAATCTGTCACCCAGGCTGGAGTACGGTGGCGTGCTCATGACTACCGCAGTATCAACCTGTTGGGCTCAGGTGATTCTTCCGCCTCAATCTTCCAAGTAGCTGGAACCTCAGGCACGTGCCACCATGCCCAACTATTGTTTATTTATTTATTGCAGAGACAAGGTCTTACCAAGTTGCCCAGACTGGTCTCAAATGCCTGAGCTCAGACAATCCTCTTGCCTCCGCCTCCTAAAGTGCTGGGATTACAGGCGTGAGACACCGGGCTGGCCTCCTTTCTGCATTTTAGAGAAAAGCATGACTATTTTAAAAAAGGTGTGAGTTTAAGTATAGATTCTAAGAATAATCCCTCACTCACTATCCTGCTTCACGCTCCAGTGTGAAAACACCAGTTCTGCCCAAAATCCCTGGGGCAGAAGGTATTCTGATTTCTGGAAGGCCTAGATTTTCATTCCTCCCCAGGAAGTTTCTGAAATGAACTCAAATTCTCCAGGGGCAGAGAAGGGCTGTGGTGAGTCCTGTTTCCCTAGCGTGCCCACTGGCAGTTCTAAACTCACTTCAGAGTTGGGAAGGAGGGGAGGACACTTTCAAGTCGCCCAGATCTCACCAGCCCTTCTCCGTCTGCCCCTTGCTGTCTTCTCCTTGCCTCTCCTCTCTAGGTTTTTTTTTTGTTGTTTTTTTTGTTGTTTTTTTTTGAGGCGGGTCTCGAACCCATTGGGCTCCGGCGATCCTTCCTCCTCAGCTTTCCGAGTAGCTGGAATCACAGGTGCGCCCTACCACGCCCGGCTAATTTTTTGATTTTATTGTAGAGAAGAGGTCTCGCTGCCCAGGCAGGTCTCGAACCTGTGGGCTCAGGCAATCCACTCACCTCAGCCTCCCAAAGGCGTGGGATTACAGGCTGAGCCACTGAGCCTGGCTCCTCTCTAGTTTAATCTTTCTCTTACTGGAGTTTGATTCCCCGTGGGTGGTAGGAAAGAGCCGTTATGATGGCTCCTCTACAGAGTGGCTTTGATGTTCATAATTTCCGATTCCAGCACATTCCAGGCACACTGTTTATCTCACAAAATCGGAACTTTTTTCCCTAGGCTTTGCAGAAAGTGTGGTTTCTGGATGCTCTCCCTCTAGGCAAACTTAACTTTTTTCTTTACAAATTCTGCTTGTGTGCTGGATGATTTTCCAACCGTTACATCTTGCTTTTAAAAGGTCTCTAAGGGTTGGGCGTAGTGGCTCAGCCTGTAATTCCAGCAGTTTGGGAGGCTGAGGAGAAAGGATTGCCTGAGCCCGCGGGTTCGAGACCCACCTAGGCAACTTGGCATGACCTTGTCTCTACAATAAATCAAAAAATCAGCCGGGTGTGGTAGTGCGCACCTGTAGTTCCAGCTACTTGGAAGGCTGAGGTGGAAGGATCACTGGAGCCTAGTATGTCAACGCTGGGGTGGCCATGAGCGTGTCACTGCACTCCAGCCTGGGTGCCAGAATGAGACTCCAATTCAACAAAAAAAAAAAGGTCTTTGAGGGTTATAGAGAAAACAGAGAAGACTTGCAAGTTCTCACTCTTTGTTTCACTCCCACTTTTCCTTCAGTCTCACTCAGTAAGGGTGTGACCCGAGGCTGGGTTTGCTGACTCCAAGTGGAGAAAGAAAGAACGCTCTGGAGCCCTAGCAGCTTGGGTGCACTGCCAGCTCAGTCACCACCATGGAACACCTTGCACACTGCTCCTGTGGCCTCCGTGCGGCTCGCCTCCTCCCCTCCTATGGGAAGTGACTCCAAATGAGACCGGACAAGCGAATGTGATGGACACCGTCCCCCTTTTCCTCCTCTTCCTCCGTTCTCCTCCTTGTCTTTCCTGCTCTCCTTTTTAGACCATCCAAGTTGACACCCAAATCCTCCAACACAGGGTAGAAAGGCTTAGACCCCCCCACTGAGACTCGAAGGGTTGGATCCGCTTCAGAACCCCCAGTGGGGTTGGCCGTGGCTCTTGGGCTTTTGTTGAAACTCCATTATGGTTTAACTTCTCCTTTGGCCCAAACCTTCCTTCACTTTCTGTGGGTGATATTTATCCCCCTAAGAACACACCCCAGTAAACTTCCTGCACACTAACCCCCATCTCAGCATTTGTGATCTTGGGAGCCTGACCTGCAAGAACCATGATGAGGTAGAAAGCAGAAGACGCAATTGGATGGACAAAAGAAATGCACATTAAACAGGTCAATAGCAACACAAGATGGTGACTAATGACAGTCGTGGTCTACACTCCAATAACACATTCTGGGGGGAAAAAACCTACGGGGGACAGTGGTCAGGGGAGGCTTTCTGGAGGAGGTAGAGTGAGAGCTGGGACTTGTCCAGGGGTCGTAGGATTTAAAAGAGAAGAAACTATGCAGGGTGCTTTAGGAAAAGGGAATTGCTTAAGCAATTTGAGAATGAAACCCCTCAATTGTGACCCGGTGGGTTTTATGTGGACAAAATAGAATGAGATAGTAGGGGGTAGGCTTGTAAGAACTTTGACAGCCAGTGGAGATGTTTGTGCATGCACAAACAACGAGGAAGCACGTTGGAGCAGAAGAGGACATGCTGCATCTCATTAAGGTGGAGGTGATGCTGAATAATTCTTTGGGCTGGGCAGGCAGTCATTTCGACATCATACTTGATACCAGTAGTTGATAAGTCTCTCCTAGTTTTACCTATTACAAAGTTTTACTGTTTTTTTATTTTGTCATCAATTAGAACAGGGACTTGCGTTCCACAGCATGCTTAGCTGTTCTATGAACTGCTGATGGTTCCACGGCTGTTATGCTCTCCCCTTCCTGGGATGCTGACACTTTCTGGCGGGAGTTTGAGAGAGGGTACCTGGGCCGCACCACCGTGTTTGCCCCCCTGGATTTGTGTGCTTAGGAGGGTCATTTTACCCACAGTCTAGATCATGGGTTAGTGTTAGGACAAAATAGAAGCAAGGAAATTGAAGGATGGGTGCGATTTCATGAATCCAGGTAGGGAAGGAGCTTGGACTCAGGTGGGGGCAAAGGGGAAGAACAAGAACAAACAGTGTGAGGGAACTGGCCAGATGAATTGGAATTGCCGAAGAGATTTCTATTCTGCCTGGCTCTGAATTTGGAAACAGGGAAGATGGAGAAAGGGGTAGAGAGTTGGGATTTGAGGCTCTTGGAGCATGCAGAACCCTATCCCTTGGATGTATACAAACTTCTTTCACCTGGGAAGCTTCAGAACATACCCATTCCTTTCTCTATTTAGGGAGGAGGTGAATGGACCTTGATAAGGAAGTCAGGCTTCCTCACTCGGACTTTCCTCCTTACTAAGGCAAATGGTTTGCATTGAGTCATCAACAGTCGCCATAACTTGTTGTGTCCAAAGGGTGTGAATGGGGCTTGGAATCCGATGTGTGACCAGGACTCAGGCCCTATCAGAACTGCCTTCAGTCGGAGAGTGTCTGGTCCCTATGGGACAAGAGCCAGCAGCCTTGATGTTCACATTAGCACGTTAGCCTCTTTTCCTTCCTTTGCCTTGGGCATGAGGAGGCTTGGACCCATGTTTAGTTTGTTTAATTTTTTTCTGGTGAGAATATATATATATATATATATATATATATGTAACATCCTATTTGCTATTTTAAACCTTAGGTGTAATACAGTGGCATTAATTACATTCACAACATGTGTGACCATCGCCACTACTTCCAGACTTTTTTACCACCTCAAACAAAAACTCTATAACCATTCAGCAATAACTCCCCGTTTTCCCTTCCCTCAGCCCCCGGTAACCTCGAATTCACTTTATTTTTCTATGAGCTTTGCCTATGCTAGATACTTCATTTAAATGAAATTGTATAACATTTGTCCTTTAATGTCTGGCTATTTACACTCAGCATATAGTGTTTTCAAGGTTCACCCATCTTGTAGTATTTGCCAGATTCCATTTTTTTCATGGCTGAATAGTCTTCATTTGAAATATATAAGCGGCATTTTGTTTATTCATTCATCTGTTGATAGACACTTGGGTCATGTACATCTTTCGACTATTGTGGATAGTGCTGTAATGAACACAGGCATACAAATATCTGAGCCTGTCATTTCCTTTGGAGTGGAATTGCTGGGTCATGTGGTAATTCTATGTTTAACATATTGATAAGTCAATATTTTCTCTTTTTTTATTTATTTTCTTTTTTATTTTAAAGATATGGGGTACAATTCAGGACTTGGTATATCAATATTCATTATGCAGGTACCCTGGTTGATGAGGTGTGCCCCTCCCTCCCCTGGCAGTTTCCCACCACTGCCAATCCCTTTCTTATAGCATTATGATAATTGTTCAAGGTCCACTTATGAGTGAGAACATATGGTACTCTGTTCTTTGTTTCTGTGATAGATCACTGAGTATGATCGACTCTAAATCCATCCGAGTTGCTGCGAAGTCTATACGTTAGTCCTTCTTTATGGCTGCATAATATTCCATTGTGTATATGTACAACATTTTTTTTTAATCCAGTCCAGCTTCGATGGGCAGCATGGTTGGTTCCATGTTTTTGCTGTTGTGAATAGAGTTGCAACAAACATGCGTGTGCAGGTATCTTTTTTGTAGAATGATTTGAGTTCCTCTGGGTATATTCCCATTAGGGGAATTGCTGGTTCATATGGAAGGTCAATTTCTAGCTCTTTCAGAAATCACCACACTATCTTCCAAAGAGGTTGCTCTGTTTGCATTCCCACCAGCAGTGTAGAAGCGTGAGGAGTCAATATTTTCCACAGTGACTGCACCATTTCATACTCCCCAGAAATGTATGAGGAGCCGGGCTCAGTGGCTCAGCCTGTAATCCCGCGCCTTTGGGAGGCTGAGGTGAGTGGATTACCTGAGCCCGCGGGTTCGAGACCCACCTGGGCAGCGAGACCTCATCTCTACAATAAATCAAAAAATCAGCCGGGCGTGGTAGCACATGTCTGTAATTCCAGCTACTTGGAAGGCTGAGGTGGAAGGATCACCGGAGCCCAGCAGGTCGAGGCTGCAGTGGCCGGGAGCGGCCACTGCACTCCAGTCTGGGTGACCAAGTGAGACTCCAACTCAAAAAAAAAAAAAAAGAAAAAAAAGAAATGTATGAGGGTTACAATTTCATCACATTCTTGCTATCGCTAGCTCTTTTCTGTTTTTGTTTTTTTTGTTGTGTTTTGTTGTTGTTGTTTTGAATTATAGTCATTCTAGTAGGTATGAAGTGGTATCTCATGGTGGCTTATATGTAAGTCTTCATTGCAGAAATTATTTTTGCATGTATCTTTCCCTTTGCTGTAAATGCATAAGCTAGCTCTATTTTTATTGTCTTATTTTTTTCATTGTAAATCTTTTTGGAAATAGGTGAATTTTAAATCATGCATGAAGAAATAAAATGACAAGAAGACTTAAGTAGACATAAGCTGCTTTAAAAGAGCTCATATTTTGTGCTACGAAGCTGTATAACCAAGTTGTTTTTTACCTCCCAGATGATCTTGTCATGGAAGATTTTCTTGTTTCCTCTGCTTTTCTTTTTTGAGTTTCTTGTCTTTGCTTGTACGGTCCAGTGGAGATTTCTCTGTTTCTTGAGCCATCTGACAGTTGAACTCATCTAGCCAAAAGAGATGCTAGTCCTTACTGTCGTTTTTGAGTAACATTTATATTCTGTTAGCAAGACAGGAAACTCCCAGTCTCCTAGTGTTCTTTATTGAGGGTGAAATGAGACAGGTGATGGAAGTCACAACTAGCCCCGTCCCTCACCCTGTCATGGTTGACTCCAAGACAAATTCTGGAAATTCTCTGTTGTTTTTAAAAAACTTTCCCAGGGCCGGGTGCAGTGGCTCAAGCCTGCAATCCCAGCACTTTGGGAGGCCAAGGTGAGAGGATTGCCCAAGCTCAGGGGTTCTAGACCTTGTCTCTACAATAAATCAAAAAATAAGTCGGGCATGGTCGCATGTGCCTGTAGTTCCAGCTACTTGGAAGGCTGAGACAGAAGGATGGCCTAAACCCAGCACATTGAGCTGTGGTGGCCGTGAGCATGCCACTGTACTTCAGCCTGGGTGACAGGGTGAGATTCCAACTCAAGGAAAAAAAAAAGACCCAAACATTTTCCCAAATACTAACCATTATTTGCATTACTGACTTCAGGAAGAGCTAATAGCAGTTAATCACAGTGGAAAATAAGACTTAATTCTCTTTTCTAAGTGGCTTGAGTGTGAAATAGGAGAAGGGACAAGATAACCTCTGGGTGTTGTTTTTGAATCTAAAAATTATGGCCGGGTGCAGTGGCTCACACCTGTAATCCCAGCACTTTGGGAGGCCAAGGCGGGTGGATTTCTTGAGCCCAGGAGTTTGAGACCAGTCTGGGTAACATAGTGAGACCTCATCTCCACAAAATAAAAAATAAAAAAATAAGCTGGGCATGGTGGCCTGCACCTGTAGACCCAGCTACTCGGGAAGCTGAGGTGGAAGGATGGCCTGAGGCCAGGAGGTCAAGACTGTGGTGAGACAGGATCATGTCACTGCATTCCAGCCTGGACAACGGAGTGAGACCCTGACTAAAATAAAATAAATAAAATAATAAAATAAAATAAAATTCATGTTTGCATGTATTTGACAAATTCAACAGCATTTCAAGACAAAACATAAACTAGGACTAAAAGGAAATTTCTTCACATAGTAAAGAACGAATATATATATAAAATATATGTATATATCCCACAGCTAACATCATATTCAATGGTGAAAGACTGAAAGCTTTCTTTCTAAGACCAGGAACAAGACCTGGATGCCTACTTTTGTTACTTCTGTTAAGCATAGTGATAGCCACACCAATTAAGCAAGAAAAAAAAATAAAAGGCTTTCACATTGGGAAGAAAGAAGTCAAACTATCTTTATTGGCAGATGACACAATATTATATGTAGAAAACACTAAAGAATCCACACAAAAATCATTAGAGTTAATTAATTCAGCAAAGTTGTAGGACACAAGATCAACACTTAAAAATGAATTGTATTTCTATAGATATACAATGAGCAACCCAAAAAGAAAATTAAGAAACAATTCTACTTATAATGCTACCAAAAGAATAAATTTAACTGAAGAGATGCAAGCCTTCTAAGTAAAAACTAAAAAATATTGTTGATAGAAATAGATCTAAAAAGGTCTAAATAAATAAAGAGGTGTGGTATTCATTCACTAGAAGACTATTTTATTTTATTTCATTAGATCAGGGTCTTGCTTTGTTGCCCAGGTTAGAGTGCAGTGGTACAATCATGGGTCACCACAGCCTCCACCTCTTGGGCTCAAGTGCTCGTCCTCCATCAGCTTTCCAAGTAGCTGGTACCATAGGCACATGCCACCAAAATTGCCTAATTTAAAAAAAAAATTTGTATAGATGAGGTCTCACTGTGTTATCCAGGCTGGTCTCGAACTCCTGGACTCAAGTAATTCTCCCGCTTCTGCCTCCCAAGTTCTGGGATTACAGGCATGAGTCACCGCATCTGGCCAACAATACTATTAAGATATCAATATACCCTAAAGCAATATAAAGATTCAGTGTAACCTGTATCAAAACCACAAGTCTTTTTTTTTTTTTTTTCAGAAATGGAAAACCCAATCGTAAGTCATACGTCTTAAAAACCTGGATTAGCCAAAACAATTTTGAAAAAGAAAAATAATACTGAATGGCTCAAATCTCCCAGGTTCAACAATAACGACAAAGCTACAGTAATCAAGGCAGTGTGTACTGGCATCAGGATAGACATGTAGAGCAATGGAATAGAATTGAGAGTCTAGAGATAAATTCAAATATGAATGACCAATTGATTTTGAACAACAGTGCCAAGATGACTTAATGGGGGAAAGGAATACTTTCCTCACCAAATAGTTGTGTGACAAATGGATATTCGCATGTAAAAGAATGCTGTTGGACTCTTTCCACACACCATAGCAGAAATTAACTGAAAATGTGTTGAAGGTAAGAGCTAAAACTATAAAACTCTCAGAAGACAACAGAGAGGAAAATCTTTTATGACCTTGACCTTTGCAATACTTTCTTTAATATGATTCCAAAGGCACAAGCAACAGAAGAAAAAATAGATAACTTGTGCTTGATAAAAATTTTAAACTTTTGTACATCAAAGGACACTAGTAAGAAACTAAAAAGACAACCCACAGAATGGAAAAATGTATTTGCCAATTACATATTTGATAAGTTATATAGTCAAATACGTAATTTCCAAATACATTATATACTTATCAAAGCATATACTTATATAGTTATATACTTATCCAAGTATATAACTTATCAAATATGTAAGAAAAATTTTCAACACAATAATGATAAAAATTTTGTTTAGGTGGGGTGCGGTGGCTCACGCCTATAATCCCAGCACTTTGCGAGGCCAAAGTGAGAGGATTGCCTAAGCCCAGGAGTTCGAGACCAGCCTGGGCAAATTGATGAGACCTCATCCCTACAATAAATCAAAAAATTAGCCAGGCATGATGGCATGCACCTGTAGTTCCAGCTACTTGGAAGGCTGAGGCAGAAGGATCAGCGGGTCGACACTGGGGTAGCCGTGAGCATGCCACTGCACTCCAGCCTGGGCGATGGAGCGAGACTCCAATTCGAAAGAGAAAAAAATTGTGTTTAAAGGGCAAAGGATCTGAATAAACATTTCTTCAAAGAATATAGACAAATGGCCATCAAACACTTTTAGATGCTAAATGATGTTAGTCATCAGGGAAATGAATATCAAAACCACAACGAAATACTATTTTACACCTACTAGAATGGCTATAATAAGAAAAACGAAAAATGAAAAATATCAAGGGTTAGCTAGGGGGCAGAGAAATTGGAAATCTCATGGACCGGAATGCAAAATGGTGCAGTGGCTGTGGAAAACTGTTGGTGGTGCCTCAATAAGCTCAGCTTCGAAATGCCACACGACCCAACAATTCCACTTCTCGTCTTATACCCCAGAGAATCGGAAAACATGTGCATGAATGTTCACGGTAGCTGTATTCATAATGACCAGAAGGTGGAGGCAACCCATGTACCCATCAACAGAGGAATGGATAGATGGATACATGGTATATCCATAGAAAGGAATATAATTCAGCTTTAAAAAGGGATGGAATACTGATATATGCTACCACACGGATGAACCTTGAAGGCATCATGGTAAATGAAAGACGCCAGACGCGAAAGATCACATACTGTATGATTTTATGTATGCGAACTGTCCGGAGCAGGCACATTTATAAAGAGAGAAATTAATTACATGAGTGGTTGCCAGCAGATGAGTGCAGCGAAAAATGGGGAAGTGATGACTTAAGGTACAGCGGTCTTCCTTTATCATTATCTTTCGGTAATATGTTCCATGACCCCCGGTGGATGCCTGAAACCACAAATAATACCAAACCCTATGTATATACTATGTTTTTCTTACACATACACACTCGCAGTTAGGTTTAATTTCTTTTTTCTTTCCTTTTTTTTTTTTTTTTTGAGTGGGAGTCTCACTCTGTCGCCCAGACTGGAGTGCAGGGGCCGCTCCCGGCCACCGCAGCCTCGACCCGCTGGGCTCCGGCGATGCTTCTGCCTCAGCCTTCCGAGTAGCCGGAATGACAGGCACGCACCCCCAAGCCCGGGTGATTTTTTGATTGATTGTAGAGATGAGGTCTCGTCAAGTTGCCCAGGCGGGTCTCGAACCCGTGGGCTCAGGCAATCCACTCAGCCTCCCAAAGGCGCGGGATTACAGGCTGAGTCACTGAGCCCGGCTTCTTTTTTTTTTTTGAGTCAGAATCTCACTCTATCGCCTAGGCTGGGGTGCAGTGGTACACTCACGGCTACCGCAGCCCTGACCTGCAGGGCTCAGGCGATCCTTCCACTCTCAGACTTCCAAGTAGTTGGAATTACAGGTACGCGCCACCACGCCCAGCTAGTTTTTTGATTTATTGTCTTACCAGGTTGCCCAAGCTGGTGTCAAACCCGTGGGCTCAGGCAATCCTCTCACCTCAGCCTCCCAAAATGCCAGGATTATAGGCGTGAGCCACTGCGCCTGCTGTAAAGTTTAATTTGTAAATGAGGCACAGCAAGAGACTAAAAACAACAAGATAGGACAATTATAACAATATATTATAATAAAAGTTATGTGAATGTGGTGTATCTCTCATTGGTAGCTGAAACTGGAAAGCGAAACAGTGAAAAGGGGTCTACCATACAGATCTCTTTTGGAGGCAGTGAAAATGTTCAGAAATTATTGTGATGGTTGCACAACTCTGTGAATAGGTGTAAAATCATTAAATTTACACCGTTTAAATGGACAGATTATGTAGTATGTGAATTATATCTCAATAAAGCTACTCATAAAAAGTTACCCCCAAGAAAGAAAAGAAAAGAAAAGAAAAGAAAAGAAAAGAAAAGAAAAGAAAAGAAAAGAAAAGAAAAAGGAGGTTGAGGTGTGGGGATCACATGAGCCCAGGAGTTCACAGACCAGCCTAGGCAACATAGCGAGACATCATCTCCATAAAGAAATCAAAAAATTAGCTGGGCATGGTGGCCCTTGCCTGTAGTTCCAGCTACTTGAAAGGCTGAGGTGGAAAGATTGTCTAAGCTCTGGAGGTCAAGGCTGCAGTGAGCTGTGATCGTGCCACTGCACTCCAGTGTGGGCAACACAGTGAGACCCAGACTCCAAAAAAAAAAGAGAGAGAGAGAGAGACACAGAGGAGAGAGAGTGAGCAGCCCCGTGGGCTATTTTGGGTTCTTCTGTTCCAGGCTCATCAGTGGCTACACAGCTTCCCTCCACCTCCTCCGCTCATTGCTGTTGCCGGTAACAAGGAGGACTTGTGGCTGCTTGGTGCTTTGTCCCACCCACTTGTATTTTGCAATTCAAGGTGACACTTTTGTTGTAAATGTGACCCATGGTTTTTTAGTTTCTCTGTTTTCATGGGGGCACTCAGAAAGATCCAAACATTCTTCCAGTATGGCTGCCGCCATCTTCCCAGAATTCCCACTGGAGACCTTTGTAAAATACCCCTTTTTGATACTAGTTTCAAATATTTTCCCCCAATTAGCATGTGTCTTTTGTTGTCTGAGCAGCTTGGATGGGTGAAGGGACATGAAGAAATGGGGGAACTTGGGGAAGACATGCAGCCTCGGCCACTCACACTGTGTTCTGTGAGCTGGAAGCAGCACTTTCTGATCGCCCAGGGAGTTCATCTTCCCCCATTTAACAGCCTTGAAGTTCTAGAAAGTGATTAGGCTTTCTCAGGTTGCTATCGGTATTTTCTCCTGCGCTTCTTCAGTGGTACAATTCAGTTCACCTATTGCTCAGAAAATATTGCTATGGTAACCTATTCTGACATGTAGAGCAATTACCTAGAGTTGAAGAAAAAGAAGTTGGACTAAAAACCTGAGTACTCTCACCATTTATTACCCAAAGGCGCTTGAAAGAATTAAGGACAACAAACAAATGTAGGTATATTGCTGCACTCTCACCATGACAGAGGAGAAAGGGTGGGATCTAGCTGGAATTATCAGAGGACAATTCTTTAAAGCAGGAAATGTTGGGAAATTCAATTCCTTGCCACACTGGGGTTGGCAGAATAGTGTAATGAGAGACTTCCAGATGTCTAATTTGGGATCAAAACATAGCTTGTCTCCTAGTTTATTTGAGTCCTGTGGAGTTCCATTAAAATCTAAACCTAAGTTCCCATTGCTGTGAAAGCCCATCCCTTGGCACCATTTTTTCCCTTTTCCTAATGATCGACCGGAATCCTGAGCAATGTGCTCATGTCCAAGTGAGTCTTCTGACTGGAAGTGGGGAAAGGATGCTGTATTAGTTTCCTATTGCTTCTGTAACAACTTAACACAAGCTTCGTGGTGTAAAGCAGCAAAAACGTATTATCTCACAATGATCAGAAGTCAGAAGCTGGGTCTCCCTGAGCTAAAAGCAAGGTACCAGCAAAGCCAAGTTCCTCCTGGAGGCTCCCGGGAGAGTCTGTCCTTACTGCCGGCTACATTTCCTTGACTCAAAGCCCTATCCTCCATTTTCTAAGCCAGCTGTTCAGTCTCTTCAACTATCTCTATGATTCTGTGACCTCGGCTTCGGTTGTCACAGCACCTTCTTTGACTCTTGACCCTTTTGCCTCCCTCTCTTAGGGCACTTACAAACGTAAGTGCCCATCTGGGTAACCCTGGATAATCCCCATCTCAAAGCCACTTACTTAATTAATCATATTTGCAAGTTGTTGATGCCATATAAGGTAATATGGCCACGGCTTCTGGGGATTAGGATGTGGACGCCACGGAGAGACTATTAATCGGTCTACCACAGACACCAACAGCTCTCAGGTGTGTCTGCCCTAACTAAAACCTGGTCTTCTCATGCAGGTTTCTGCAGAGCTGGTGCCAAGTGAGCTAGAATGCTGCCCATGCTCCTTCAAGCCAAAGATGCTCAGAGTGACTCTGACAAAACAGTTGTTAATCAGAGTGGCTCTTACGAAACAAACACGACTTTCCCGGGCCATACCAGCACCTCTTCACCCAGACAAGTTGGCAGCCAACAACCATTTTTAAACAGAAAACACGGCCATAAAATCAGTACTCAATTGCCCAAAACACCACCGCTGTGAAGGACACCATGTGGCTGCTATACAGGAATCCTCACCACCCCGTGTCTTTGCATCAGTCACTGACGCAAAGTCTTGAGTGGGACATCCATATAACAGAGCCAGGGTCTCAGGCTCTGCAGGGGAGCAGGAAGGAGGATCTTTCCAGGATGGATCCTGAATGGGAGTAGGGCATAGCCATCCCCCCAAAGTTATATATTGTAGGTAGGTAGGTCCCTCACCCCACTATCCTATTAGGATTAGATCTGGCTGCATGCGAGCCAGCCAGATAAGTGCACATGCACACACACCAGAGAAAACAAAGCTTAGACAAGACAAAACTGTATTATATGTCACATGAAGTGTGAGGTGGGGAGTCCAGTGAGGATATAGTGGCTCCAGGATCATCAGGTACTCAAGCTCCTTCTGTCTGGTATATTACCATATTCAGCATGCAACCTCATAGTCCAAGATGGCTGCACCCACTCTAGACATCCTTTCTGTTTTCCAGCCAGAAAGATGAAAGTGACATAGTGAGAAAACAACATAAGGGGCTACTTGTCAGAGGTTGTGCTTGATACTTCTGTCATTGGCTAGAACTTAGTTACATGGCTGCACTCAGGTAAAAAGGAGAGTGGACCAGGTTGTCTTTTTCTGGGCAGCCATGTGCCTAGCTAAAACCGAGGGCTCTGTAACCGAGGAAGACTAGACCTGAGGGGCAAACCAGCATTTTTGAAACACCCTTAAATAAAAGAGGGGTCTGATTCCTACTATTTTTCCCTCTTTCCTAAAAAATTGACAAAATGGTGGCTTCTATGTCAGTTTATTATCTTGCGTCTCCTCCTACTTGAAGACCATGTGTTTTACTCTATTTCTTCCTCCCCGACTTTATCAATAAAGGGACCCTGGTTGCAAATAATGAAAAGTAACTAAGGAAAAAATAAAACGAGAAAGCGATCAAATGGAAGGCTTGAGAACCTTGGCTTAGAGAACTCAGAAAGCAGGCAGGGGTCTGGATTCCGTAGAATTAGTGTGGCTGAGTGATGACTCTAAATGTCTTGCTCCAAATTCTCTTCCGACTTCCAGTCCTCATGGCAGTGCTACTCATGCTTGTCTGGCAGAATGCTCAACACTGACTCCAAACTAAATTTCTCTTCTTCCCCATAAATCAGCATTGCCTTTTTCTGTTCAATCCCTTCTTACTGAACTCGTATTTTGCCTGCCAGGCATGAAGAGAACAAAGAAAAGTAAGATTCAATCCAGGTCCCCAAGGATGGTCTTGAGCTGGGTTTCCCAGCCTTGGCACTGTTGACACTTCGGGCTGGATAATCTGGGCTGTTGTGTGCACTGCAGGATATTGAACAGCATTCCTGGTCTCTACCCACTAGATGCTGGTAGCATTCTCTTCCCAGTCAGGACAATTAAAAATGTCTCCAACCATTGCCAAATATGCCTGCGGAGCAATATTGACCTCAATTGGGAACTGCTGATCTAGATGCAGAGACAAAAGATACAGAAAGAGAACATTTTCTCGTTTTTTGAGTCAGAGTCTCACTCTATCGCCCAGGCTGGAGTGCCATGGCACACTCATGGCCACTGTAGCCTCAACCTGCTGGGCTCAGGTGATCCTTCCACTTCAGTCTTCCAAGTAGCTGGAACTATAGGTGTGCACCACCACACCCAGCTAATTTTTTGATTTATTGTAGAGATGAGGTTTCACCATGTTGTCCAGGCTGGTCTCGAACCCAAAGGCTCAGGTAATCCTCTCGCCTCCGCTTCCCAAGTGCTAAGGTGCGGGTGTGAGCCACCGTGCGCCGGCTAGAGAACATTTCAATATGAAGCAGCTGGAAGCCCAGGGTACAGAAATGGCCTGTAAAGAAATTAGGATGGAAACCTCGAAAACATTTGTGTCTACATGAATGAACTGGCCAACAAACTGAAGCTTAGCCACATGCAATAATTAAAGGACAAAGTAAGACAGCATTTTCACAGGCAGGAAAGGGTGTGAGGGCGGGAGAGAGGGAAAGAACTAACACTTGCTTAGTCTTTGTTATGCAAAAGCTGCTTTGCAGTTGTTGATTTCGTTCTCATGATATTCCTGCAAGGCAGGGATTATATCCCATCAGTTAGATGAGGATTGTAGTGGTCGTCATGCCTTCTTTGAACCACCCCAGCATCACGGGTCTTGCCCGGGGGAGCCAGTGCCAGTGTTCCCTTCTTTCCCTCCCTGGGTCCGTTGGTGAAACCTCCATCTCACCCGGGTCCTCTCACCCCTAAACATTAGCCAGGAAAAACCCTAATGCACAACTGGGATATTGTATCTCCTCTCTCCACTGCACACCAAATTCAGGTCCAAACCTCACAGTGTAGCTCTCCAGATTCGCGTCTCTGGTTTCCACCAAGTCTCCTAGCCCCAACTCTCACCGCCCTCCCGAAGGGGACCGTCAAGCTCCGCTCACAGCAGCGAATATTCCTTAAGTGCCTACCACACCAGTTCACACATCTCTCACAGCAGCCCACGTGGGAGATGTTGCTGTTCTCATTTTACAGGCGACGGCTGCAAGGGCCAGGGAGTCCCTGTGACAGCGCTAGAGCTCAAACGGTGGCAGGCTGGAGTCCAGGCTGCACACTGTCCCAGCTGCCCATGCTGCGGTGTTGCCTTTGCACCTGCTGTTCAGCTGCCTACATGCCTCCTCTTCCTCGCCTTTACTTCCAGGGGGAGTCTCCTTGGAACTCCAACGTCACACCTTCGTCACGCCTTCCAAAGCCGTTCTGCAGCGCTCAGCCCTTGAGATGGCTTTTTTCATTTCCCTGGATTTGCCTCGGTTCTCTCACATAAGTTTGTAGGAAGGAACTGAGCCCCGCCCCTCCCACCCACTCAGGCCCTTCATCTTGGCGGATGCTCAAACAGGTGTTATCAGAATGCGGTCAAGGGCAGTACCCTATGGCCTTCCCAACCCCCTGGCCATGCACACGGCTACCGGTTCGCTGTTTGTTAGGAACTGGGCCACACAGCAAGAGGGCAGCAGCGTGTGAGCAAACTCCGTCTGCTGTCAGAGTAGCAGTGGCATTCCATTCTCATAGGAGCATGCGACACCCCTGCTCTGAACTACGCAAGCGTGGAATCCAGGTTACACGCTCCGTATGAGAATCTAATGTCTGATCATTCCCCCCAACACCGGCCTGTGGAAGAATTGTCTTCCATGAAACCAGTCCCTGATGCCAAAAAGGCTGGGGATAACTGCCCTACGGTGTCTGGTATTTTGTCTAATTCTCACCCAAAGCCACCCCGGTAGGTGTCTCTACGGAATGTCAGGGCTGTACCCTTGCCCCAGCAGTCAGTACTAGATGAGTTCCTCCTTGCTGGCTTCTCCTGTTTGCACTTGAGGACACTAACAGCATCCTTTGGGGAGACAGGGAGAAGGACGGGCTACCTCGGCCAAAGGTAGAGCCCGTCAGAGCACGCAAGTGCCTGGCTGTGGGCTGAGCAGAGCAGCACTGGCATCCAGGCCAAGGGTGTGGACTTACTAGTGATGGCTGACTCTCTCCTGAGCTTCTACTTCCTCACTGTGACATCTGGGTAATGTCCTTTCCAGAGATGCTGGGAGACTAAAGCAGTAAAAGTACATATCTTGGCTCTGGTCCTGACTAACCTGGGTCTCAGACTCCTTTCCTAGTTATCTTCCTCAGTGCATGCTCTGAGCAGGATCGAGCCTGGCAGGTGTCTGTCCCTGTTCTCGCTTGTAAGCTGGAGAAAAAGAACTTCCTGTAGTGCTCCTCGGTCAGCAAAGACAAAAATCCCAGCGGTTCCTCTGACAGTGCAGCTGGCCTGATGCCGCGGCTGTCCTGTGCAGTGGGCACGGCAGCGGCCCTCTGCTGGGGAGATGGGGAACGTGGAAAGGCTTCTCCAGGAAGAAGGCTCCTTGAGCAGTTTAATGGCCTCAAGCCCCTGAAATCATGACTTTCCGATGGGGGAGAGAGGATGCGTGAAGACAGGTACATCCTGAAAACACGATTTTTCCGGTGTCTCATACTCTCACCCCCTTTTCTGACGATCTCAGTAATGGTATCAATAGGTTTTGCTTTTAAGAGCTGACTGCCCATTCTGCACTTAATCCTTGAGGATACCACTCCGTTCTCCCTTTCTATGGATGAGGAAACTAAGGCAGGGTGGCAAGTCATTTGCTCCAAGTCTGACTCCAGAAACTGATGCCCTGGGGGGGGGGGTCTGAGGACTGTCATTTTTGTCTTTCTCAGCAGTGGACACTCCCCCTCGAGGCTCTGAGATGCTAAAGGTCCCATTTCTCCTCCCTCCAAAATCTCCAGATCCAGAGCAGCTTCTCTGACCTGTCCCCAGAGGTGATGGGCTTGCCACGAGCTCTTTCTTCAACGCATCCTTGCCCTAGATTTTTCAAGTCCCGTCCTTGCTAGAAATCCCCCATTTTCCTGGTGCTCAGTAGCAGGGAGGACACGAATGACAGCAAGCGGACGTTTCACACACAGAGAGGGAGAAACCAAACCTTAGCAGTCATATATGGGCTCTTATGAGCAACAAAACGCCACTCTGAATGACTTCATTGGAAGGAATTAACTGAAAGAATATAAAATGGCTGCAGAACCAGGCTTGCAAAGCAAGCAGGAACAAAGGCTGGCAGACGGAGAGAAGGGCCACAGCCAAAGTCACGCCACACACCAAATCACACTGAATCTGGCGTAAGCACGGCTGTTGCCTGGTGCCACAGCTGGAACCACCCCATTCCTGAGGCAGCTGCCTCTGGATCCTGGATGAGGAAGCCACTGCCTGTTTCTGCTCCTGATTCCAAGTCTGGACAGGTGCATGATTTCATCTCCTGTGCCAACACCAATCAGCAGTGACTGAAGAGAACACCGTTGAGGCTTTGCCTGGTTCAGGGAGGTGTTCTGGGAGGTGTGGGTGCCGCAGGTGTAAGGCTTCCTATAGCATGCTTCATTCCCACATAAGGCATTCAACACAACACAGCTGTTTCCCTTTCGAAAGCCCAAACCTGTGTCTCCTCTGGACCACCCTAGTTTGTAGACATACTAACACCGTTTCCTGTGCTGGGTATTTTCACTTTGCAACATGAGAGCAGAAACAGTAAGAGGCTGCTTGTGTGTGGATTCTAGTCTGGTTGTTACCAACCTAGTAGGGCATGAGAATCACCCAGAGTCCTCCGCTCTGCCGAAGACCTACTGAATCAGAAACTCCGGGGGATGGGACAGAAAGATCCTACTCCACTAGAACCCAGGATGCAGATTTTCCAGGCTTATAAATAGCTGGAACACTTGTCTGCAACTGTGTCATTAGGAAAACATTTCAATTGCTTATGACTACCTTCTCTATCTATAACCACCCTAAGAGGGACCTGGTCACGTTGCGTCCTCTACAGTTTATAGCACCTAACAGACTTTTAATTCATGATGAATTAGGCTACTCACAGCCACACTGCTGTTGCCCCCCAACACTGAGCACAGTGGCCCGAATTCCAAGGGATCCATACTGTCAGAAGTCCTGTCTGGAGACCAAAAGGTCCAAATGGGCTCAGAGAGTGAGATGAAGCCCCTGTACCTGCTGCTGTCTGGCTGCAAGCTTTTCATGCAGATGCACATACGGCTAACACACACAGCACCGCACCAGGGCTCTGTCCTAAGCACTTGATGTGCTTCTCGCTCGAGTCTCGTCACCTTATTGAAGTAGGTGATATCACTTCACTCATCAAACAGCCCAGAGGTTAGTAATGGCACAGATGGAATTCGAATGCAGGCCTTCTAGTTCCAGAGCACTCACTTCCAACCCCTACAACATTTTCAGATGTGGTTTTGGATATCTTGAATTCAGGTTTATTCATACAAAGCCAGCGAAGACTAAAGAGATTAGGCATAGCTAAAGCTGATCGTCACTTGCTGCCTAGAGGACCCTAAGACTTCCATCTGCATGTAGTGATCTGCTTGGCTCCCTGACGATTCTGCCTACTAACCGTCATGGATGAAGTCACTTAATCCCCCTTATCAACCACCCACATTTGCCACCACCAACTGGGCTGTTAGCACAGGAATCACAGCCCTTCTTGTACACACGAGCCTTGCAGATGGTGCTGCCCTGACCCTGTATGCGATTTGGAACATCTCGCCGCCAGAATCACACATAGCACCAAGCAAGCACAGCAGTCCTTCACCCTTGGGGAGCTCTGCTCCAAGAGCCCCAGGGGATGCCTGAACCCATGGAAAGTACTGAACCCTATACTTACTATGTTTTTTCCTGTACGCACACACCCATGATTAAGTTTAATTTGTAAAAAATTAGGCACTCTAAGAGGTTAACAATAAAAACCAGAACAATTCTAGCAATATACTGTAATAAAAGGTATATATAAATGTGGCCTATCTCTGGAAATATCTTACTGTACTTACCTACTTTCAGAGCAGTTAACCACAAGCAACTGAGATCATGGGTGGGGTAGACTACTGTTGGCCTGAAATAAGCCAACTTATTATATATTAGGACAAACCTTTCCACCTTCTGTTTATACACTTTTTTCATCAAACCTCTGGAGACAAACTCATACTGGAGATCAACAAGGCAAGTAGGGGCACTAGACATGTGAAAACAGGGAGCTTGGGACGAGCACGACCCCAAATCCCAGCAGACCAAGCAAGGGTCAACACAGTATAAATAAAATACTGATATAATTATTTAATGACACAGAAAAATAACATGCTATGAAACTGGCTACAAGTAGTAGATAGAGGACGATTTCATTTTTGATAAAAAATTAAAAAGTATGAACATGCTTGTAAAAACGTGGAAAGTTAGATACCAAAATATCAATAGTATTTACGTCTGTTAAGTGGTTAAATATTCTTCCCGTTGTCTTTGTGTAGTTTAAAAACATGATTATTTATAAACAAAAAAGAAAAACCAGATCCCAGAGAAAGTCAGTTAACAAATACCAGGAGTTAGGAATACAAGAAACCAAACCAGGAGTTAGCAGTTAAGGGCTGAAACCCAGGACAGGTCCAGCCAGGGTGACAGTGGTCAAGTCCAGAGGCAGCGTGTTGTTCTTTCCTTTTTTTACTGGAATGTTACTTGTTCGACTGTTTCCTCCACATCTGATGTTCTCAATGTACTTACATTTAATGGGCTTCTATGAATGTGAATTGGCACAGCAGCAAGATGATGCTAGCAACTTTGGTTCTAAATTGCTACGAAATGTAACTATTTTGTAGTTATGTACTACACAAAACACACTAGAAATCAAGTGCTTTTATAACAAAAAAACCCAAGTAACTAGACAACTGACTTTGCTGTGTTTTTCTGACTTCTGTTCAATTTTCACTGCATATCTATTTTTTTCTTTCATGGATCTGGAAGAGGTAATTTTCCTCACAAAGTTCTCATTAATGCATGCTGGGCACTGCCTGATGGTTTGGTTTTATGTCTGACAGTTTGGTCGTGTCTTCTGAGTACTCTGCAAAGTTGAAAGGGCTTGCTAAGACCCAAACCACCTTGAAATAAATTGGAATGAGGAGTATCACCACTCTTTGTTTTTTAAGAGTCTTTGCTAAGTTACCAAATAAAGAATTGCAGTGTATTGGTATAAATGAGCTCAAAAATCTCAATACCACCCTCTGCCTTCTCCACACCTCTCCTGCCAAATGCTGACTGCTGGGACACATTATCCAAATAACAATAACAAATAATCCATAGTACTTGCTCTTTAAAAAAAGCTCTGTTTTAAAATTAAGAATACATAAAAGTGATACCACCTTTATCCTGAGATGCTTGTTTCTCAGGCATTTCCCAAAGCTTTTTGGCCTTCTGTACTGCAACATTTTCAGGAGGTGTCAAGAGAAGTGCCACGGTCTAAGAAACAACTAAAAACAAAAAGTAACCTGAGACTGTTTTCTGTATTACCACCACCTGCCCAGTATACTAGGCCACGCTTTACAGGAATAATATAGCAATCCACACCACAGAAATCTTCACATACCAGGAAGGAAAGGTATGTAAGGATTATATTAAAACAAGGACATACATTTTTGTGAGGGGAGAGTATGTAAAATTAAAATATTGTATCATCACAATAGAAACCTTACTTTGCCCTTGAGCAATCAAGAGAAATTAAAGCCTGTTTTAAATTTCCAAAATAAAAGAGACTTAATGGAAGTAACAGTGCTCAATGCTTGCAACCCAAGACAATACATACTCTTGTTACATCAGTCCAAATTCTAAAGGCTCCAAGATCCCTAACAAGAGTTTTTTTCCAAGGCAAAGTTATTCAAAATGAAAGGACGGTATGTCTTCAGTGGGAAAACTGCCTGGTGTCAGATGATTTCTTGCTGATGTGCTTGAAGATTTTGGACTTCTCAACTTTCTTGGTTTTCTGGTAGCCAAACCCACCGCCACCTCCTCTTTTTTTGAGCTTGCCATCATTGCTGTTCACGTCTACAGGTGTATGTTAAGGAAATCAAGCAGCAGAGATCATGAACTTCAAATATCCACACAGAGAAAAAAACCAGCATGCATACTACGTCCCTCCACTACCAACCCCTCTCAACAATGAAAACGAGGGAATATGAGCCTATGCAACAATTTCCAGAAAATCAGAAGTGGCCAAATGATTGTGGGCTAAAATTAGCAGTATGATTTTGAAGTTCAGCATAATTGTATAATTAAGTACTTCCTCCACACGATGAAAATTTATGACAATGAATGATAAAATGATAAGGAGTTAAGAGGTCAACCAAGAAGTTTGTAGGAACACATTATAAAAAAATAACCCCAGAGTCAAATGACCCCCTTGGGAATGAAATCAGGAATGCCTCACCTAGTGAAGGCGCTATTCTTCCTTTCACATGATTAACATGCACTAATCACAGTAGATGTTTCCTCAATGCCTACCATGAGAATGGTGACCCCAAATTTGGTCTCCGGCCCCCTCAGCAGTTACTGCTACAGCATTAAAGAACAGGCTTCGTTTTGGCCATTCAAGTTGTTCTGAAAATGCGAGAAAGCACACATACATTACAACAGAACAACTAAGGCCTTTTATCTTGGGCAACACCTGGAGTTTTATTTTCTTTTGCTGAACTTGGCACTTCCTTATGCAAAACGCTTTCAGAGCATTAAAAGAGGATTAAAACTCTGAAATGTCCCATCCTCTCTTTAGCTTCAGAGCACCCTGGTCCTCTGGGCACCCTCTGCAGTGCAGCCACAGAAGTCATCTGAGCTGTGCTTTAGTTACAGGCTGCCTCTTCCTCTAATCTCATCCTGATGATTAATCTCCACTTACTCCATCCTACCTCTACATCCTGCACTAGCACACAAAAGCAGACAATGACCAAGACGAACACCTGAGCCGCCAGTCCACAGCCAGAGGCAGGCACCAACCCACTACAAAGTCCCAAACGTCCCTCCGTCAAGCTTTTGTCCCACTGTTCCAGGATGACTTCATAACAAAGAAAAGGATACTCAGATCAACAAAAGGAGGCACCTTGAAACCAAATGACAAAGCAACCTGAGGCAAATTTAAGTTATTAACATTAAAAATCTGTTTCAGAGAATGGGAATCATAGGCTCGTATGTATGACTTATATGCTTCCTGGGCTGACTTGTGAAGAAAGTAGTTCTTTTCAATCAATTTTTCAAGCTGAAATAGAAAAAAAATGTTTTTAATAAAATAAACAACAACAAAAAACCCTTTATTCTAATACACTTGCTCCAGGCTCTGTATCATTTGCAAAATCACGCTGCAGTAAGGACAATGCCAAAGTTCTTTTAGGGGTAGAAGGAGAGGAGGAAGACAGTACAGCACTGTGATAATGAGCACCGCAAAAAACCTTGAAGACCATACAGTCTGACTCCCCATGTCAGGACAGGGCAGACTCGGAGGACAGTGAGTGCCCACTGAAGCACTCAAAAGGCCGTGCTGACAAGGTTCCCTCTTACTCACAAATGTTTAAAAAACACATACCTGAGATTGAATGTCAGAAATTTTAGACCAGGAAAAGTCAAATTCACTTAATGGAACCTAAAAACAAAAGTGTTGAGATTAGTAAACCAGGATGATCAACATTCAGATATTCAGATGATCAGATAAAGACAGGGAAGGATGGCCAGGCCTGTGGAATTCCCTCAGGACAGATAGCAAAATCTGTTTTCTCTAGTTTCTCAGTGTCAGTGGAAGTTTCATCTTTGTTCTGTTAAGACAATCTACTTCCTTCTTTCTGGGAGGAAAGGCAAAGAACTGGACAGAAACAGAGTTGGAGGAAGCCCTTTTCTCTAAGAATCTCCATAATCCTGATTATTTGGAGCAGTGGAACAGCTGGAGGCTTCTAGTTGGAAGGACCATTTGCCCTTTCTCTCTGTATCTGAAGAGGGGCCCCAATACCACACAGCCCTGTGACTGGAGTTTGTGACACCGGAGGCAGCGATAAACACAATCTCCTACAGGGCGGATTTGCATCATTATTCATTAGATAACTGAAAAGCACCAGGCCTGTGCTAGGTGCTGGGGAAAAAATAGGTATCCAAATCCTGAACTCTGCCCTCAGAGAGTTTACAGTCTTGTGGGGGGAGACAGGTAAGTAATGAAAAAGAGGCCACTTATGGTTCTATCGGTTCCAAAGCTAGATTAGGCTGGCCAAAGTTAGGTCAGGCTGGTAGGAGATCCAGTGGGAAGTAACTGGGAAGAACACAAACCATTTTTCCAAAAAGACAAACTGAAGAAAGGCAAGAGGCAGTAGCTATCCTGGAGGCAGTGGTGAAGAATGGGTGGAGGAGGAGATCGAAGGCCAAGAGTTGAACAGGAGGCAAAAGAGCAAAGTGCAGAAGCAGCAGTGAATGGGGATCTTTGTCACGTGAGGTAAGAGAGACACCAGGATGAGTGGATGAAGAGAAGATTACAGGAAGGGGAGCAGGAGTAGAGATGACCAGGTGTACCGGAGTTCAAAAGGAGTAGAGAAGGACTCCAGCAGGGATGGAGGGAGAGGATAGACTGGGACACATGAGGCCATGGGGCAACACAGAGCTACAGGGTTGAGCATGTGAGGAGTGCCTTCTGTCCCCAATTCCTGGGCTAGAAGTATAAAATCTTACTTGCTTAACTGCATAACAGCAGGTTTAATAGCACTGCCCGAGCTCAAGACTCTTCTGACATGTAGAAACGACACTTGATAACAGTCCCCACACCAAGAGGAATCTTTTTCTAAGCAAAGAGCTTCACCTTGGATTGCTTCAAGTACCGAAGGAAGCCCAACTCTTCTGGGCGCAAAATGAGCAAGGCATGGCCTCTTCCATTTAGGCCTCTGGCTGTTCTGCCGACACGATGAATATATTCCTTCGGTGGAGAAAGAAACCCGAGTTAATGCATGCTTCCATCTGAGCCTGTCAGCAAGGTCTCTGCATCTCAAGTCTGTACACAGCGACAGACAGAGATGGTGTACACTGAGCTAATGCACTCCCACGTGGCTGGGTCACACACAATTTCATGATCAAGATGGAAAAAAGGCTGGAAACGATGTTTACATTAACACCACGATCCAATGAGTATGTGTACTTCTTTAAGATGGCCTAAAAATAACATGTTTAAATGCAACCTGACAATTTATTATAATCTACTGTCTACTGAAAGTATCTCTCAATGAAGTTTATTCTACTACATATATTACAAAATCTTATCTACCTCCTTAAGCAAATGTTACTTCCATTAGGCCATCTGCTGCTCTTAAAAGAGTATTCTGAAGATCAAACATGCATAACTTAAGTCCCACTGATGCCTCTCAATCCTTCTTATACTCCTCTTTGAGTCCTCTTAGTAACATCAGAGGAATACTGCAGGGTCGGTCACTGTACAGTAGGGTTGAACCTTAAGACCATGGAATGAAGAAACCTGGAAAGCAAGTGCACTCCTTAATGAGAACCATTCTGAAGACACCCCAAGGATGCCAGTTACCTTAGGGTCATCAGGGGGGTCATACTGAACAATCCAGTCAACTTCAGGAATATCCAGCCCTCTAGCTGCCACATCTGTACACAACAATATTCCTGTATCTGCATTGCAGAACTGGAAGAATGTGGTTGTACGTTTATTTTGCTTCTGCCTTCCCTAGAATGAAATAAAAACATCCATTAGAGTTGGAACCCTGAGGCTGGAAAAAAGTCTAGATGTAGAACCCCTGCACTGTGGAGTTGTTATCCTACTTCGTTTCAGGCTTACCCATGTCCCTGGTCTATGCTCCATTTCCCCAACTGGTCTGCAAGCCCCTGGAGGAAGATGGTGTCTCCCACTCCTTTGAAGTCCCTGTCCTTCCACATGTGGCAGAGCTCCCTCTGCACAGGATCCATCAGCCAGTGGTGCTCAAACTACTCAGTGGAAAAGCAGGCCCTCTAATCCCTGTCTATAGGACTTGAAAAGCACAACCTGTTTTTAGTAAGTTCATCATAATCACTTACATGAATGGCCAAGACAGGCAAATCAATGTAGTTCAGCAACTCGTAGTGGTATTTCACCGACTTACAAGATGAAAAGAAGACCATCAGTTTCTTCTTTCTGTTCTTCTTAAGGAATGTAAAGAGTAGAAGGAATCTCTTTTCAGATGGACAAACAACGTATCCCTAGAGATGGTTCAAATGAACAGATACAAATGAATCAGACAGACATTTTCAGCTTCATGAGCCAATGTAATTTGACTGAGAGCACTGATAAACTCAGCATATAAACTATCCTATCATGCCTTACCTATACCATTTTAAAAACTAAAAAACCAACCAAAGGTTTTTAAGCTACATCTAGTTACAGAGAGTATTTTATTCAACAGAAAACTCAATCTTAAAAGCACTCATTTTAACCCTTTGCACTCAGATTTCCCCTGAGGGGACATGAAGAGGCTGCTGGTGATTACACAGGGCAAACATATGCCAATGAAAATTTCTGAAACATGTATGTTTCCTGAAGTTTTCCACTCAAATTGCACAAGAAAGCAAATAAAGAGCTGGAACATATACTAAGATAAATGTAAAAAAACGTTATATAGAAAGAGAATGTGTGAGAAGTGCTTTTACAGTAGTGGACAGACTGAACAATAGATTACATATTAATGTGGGAGGAAGAAAATGAAACTGCATTCTCTGCTTGAATAGAAAAACACCAGGTGGAAGACGTCAAATTACTACTATACAACATGTATGAGTGAACCTGCAATGTATGTCGGTGACTATTTTACATGTTGCCACACGTTAGAGAAATATAAGATATAAAATTTTGATTTGTCATAAATGAGTTCCTCAATATCCAGAATTCCATTATAAAACAAATATCATTACAATAAAATAACTGGTTCCAATGCTATACTATTTAATAAAGTGACTATTTTGTAAAAATGTGAGGTTGAGTTGCTGGTAGGTGATCCGTGAGATGTCTCCAAATGCAAAGGGTTAATCAACTTAGTTTGGATCTGTTACTTCATTTCTACCTTTTCACAGTGACACACAGTGAACCAATCTCCCCATCACCAAACTTGCCTTGCATCTTATTAAGAGATTATTAAAAACATTTTTTGCTGCATATAAAATTGGTAGTGATTAATAATGCTTTCCATGTGATAAGTGGTACTAACCAAAGAGAGCTGATCAAATTTTACAGTTTGTGATATTTTATAACTGAATAATCTAGAACCAATACCCAAGTTCACTATACTTAAAATGGGGTCATATCTGATAAACCCATCATTAGTTGAAAATATCTTAAGTCAAAATGCATTTAATACACCTAACCTATGTAGTTTATAGCCTAGCCTGTTTTAAATATGCTCAGGACACTTACCTCAGCTCACATAGAGTTGGGAAAAACCATCTAACACTAAGCTTATTTTATAATAAAGTGTTGAACATCTCAAGTTTGACGGAATACTGTATTGAAGTATGGCTTCCACTGAATGTGAATCACTTTCCCACCAATGTAAAGTCAAAAAATCTAAAGTTGAACAGTCATAAATGAGGGACTGTCTGTACTTGAAGTAAAAGTTAACTAATTCATTTGCTTTCTTAATGATCCTCCAAACTACATGAAAACCCACCAATTAAGAAGATCCTTATGGTTTCAAGTTACTGACAAAAGTACCTGCTCAAGACCATCCACTGTTGCATTAGCTTTGTCATCATCAACACCAACATACAATGGCTCCTTCTTCAGGGAAATCCTTGCCAGGTCTTCAACTTTTCGAGTTTGTGTGGCAGAAAAAAGCATCGTCTGTCTGCGTGCTGCAACAAATACATATAAAAATAAACCTAATCTTCCAGGGAATCTTTATAATTGCTCCACAACTACCAATATTCCAAGCAGAAATATCAGAAATGAGATATGTAATATGAATCCTTACAGATTCTACAGATACTATAAAATAGGGCAAAAAGGCATATTATCAAACACTTCAGGTCTATAAATTTGAGAAAGTAGATACAATGGACAAATTCTTTGAATGACAAACTACTGAGGAATAAAACAGAAAACTTGAAAGGCCTTAAATCTACTTAAAAAATTTTAGGGGCAAACCCTTCAGGTCCCCTCCCACTGTGGGAGATTTTCTGTCCTCTCAATAAATCCTGCTTTCTTACTTAAAACAAAATTTAGTCAAAATTTTCTTTGTTTTTCTCTGAGTTAGAATCTCACTCTGTCGCCCAGGCTGGAATGCAGTGGTACACTCATGGCCACTGCAGCCTCAACCTGCTGGGCTCAGGAGGTATTTCCACCTCAGCCTTCCAAGTAGCTAGAACTACAGACATGCGCCACTATGCCCAGGTAATTTTTTGATTTATTGTAGAGACTAGGTCTTGCCATGTTGCTCAGGCTGGTCTCGAACCCGAGCTCTGGCAATCCTCTCGCCTCTGCCTCCCAAAGTGATGGTATTACAGGTGTGAGCCACTGCACCCAGCTAGTCAAAATTTTCATGTAAAGAAAATTCCAGGCCCAAATGGATTCTTCTGGTGAATGCTATTAAAATTTTAAGGAAGAAATACCAGTTCTTCACAAACTCTTCAAGAAATCAAAGAGGAGGATTTACTTGCCAACTCATTCTTTGAAGTCAGCCATTAAACTACATAAAAGTTTGGCAAATGACATTACAATAAAATTATGAGCCAATATAATTCACGAGCACAGATGCAAAATTCAAAATGTAATTTTAGCGAAGTGAATCCAGCAATGTAGAAAAAGGAAAATAGATCATGACCAGGTGGGATTTATTCTAGGAATGCAGGGTTGGCTTAACACTTGAAAAAAATCAACCAATTCAATTTACCAAATCAGCAAACTAAAGAAAGAAAATGCAGAGATATAGAAAAAACAGCTGATCATCTATTTCTGATTAAAAACCCTCAACTAACTAGGAACAAAAGGGATCTTCCTCAATCTGATAAAGGGCATGTAGGTAAAACCTACAGCTAATTTCATTTACATAATTACTGGAA
The DNA here is from genome assembly GCF_000164805.1 of Carlito syrichta. NCBI lineage: Eukaryota > Metazoa > Chordata > Mammalia > Primates > Tarsiidae > Carlito > Carlito syrichta. The sequence goes on from NW_007245642.1 coordinate 40,651, forward strand.
AAAGACTAAATGCTTTTCCCTAAAAGCAGGACAAGGATGTCTGCTCTCACCACTTCTATTCGGTATTATACTAGAGGTTATGGTCAGGACAATCAGGCAAGAAAAAAACAGAAGTTAAACTGTCTTTATTTGTATATGACTGCCTATGTAGAAAATCCAAAAGGCTAGGGTCATCTAGAAAATCACACTGAACCACTGTTCAATACAGAAATAATGATCTTGCTAGATACAAGATCAGTATGAAAAATTCAACCATATTTATAGATATGAGAAATGAACTGGATATTGAAATTTTAAATGAAATACTCATTTGACAAAAGAAGTGAAAAAAACCAGTACACCAAAAACTCCCAAATATTATAAAGAGAAATAAAAAACACAGAATGAAGACATACCTTATTATGGGTTACATAACTCCATTGTCTTCCAACAATGATCTCTATTCAACACAACCTTAATCAAGATCTCAGACTTTTCTTTTTTGAGGGGCAGGGAGAAACTGACCCTCAAATTTAACCAAAAGTGCAAAGAAAATTTAACCAAAAGTGCAAAGGACAAGAATAGCCAAAACAACTCTGAAATAGAACAAATTTGGGGTAACATAACCCAATTTCAAGATTTAACAGAACAGTTTAAAATGTTGCAGGTACTTTATAACCAAGGAATGTACAAGTCAAATATAACGCCGAAAGCAACAAGCCTATGACTACTTGAGAGATGTTAGATGAGGGAAGACAGGTAAGAGCTATGTTAAGACCATTTAACTTGGATTGTAATCTCTAAAACAGCAAAACTACTGTATTAACTTACTAGCAAGTCTGATGCCTATTCCAAACTACCTCAAAGGATAACTGACCCAACGATCTCACTTAGCTACGGTAAAGTTCTGGGAGGTATTAGTACTGTTTTCTATAGGAACAATTCATATCTACCTCCAACAGGTACTTTGCAAACCACATACAGATGCCACCTACTTACTTGGTAAAAGTTTAATAATTTGCTTTAATTCCTCTTCAAATCCAACGTCCAAAATACGATCAGCCTCATCAATGACCAGACACTGTAGGTTTTTATACATAAACCCTGGGGTATTCTAACAAAACAAAGGACGAAGAGAAACCGTTAGTTGTCAAGCTTATGTTTCACACAAGACAATGAGACAGGCACTACATAAAAGCGTTCTCCTACCTGCATGTGGTCCAAGAGTCGGCCTGGAGTGGCTACAATGATGTTGATCCCATTAGCAAGTTTCTGTGCTTCAGCAGATCTGTTACTGCCACCCATTATCAACCCGTATGTGTGCACATGGTGAGTCATTAGCTCCTTAAGAACACCAAAAGTCTGCATGGCCAGTTCTCTAGTAGGTGAGAGAATAAGGACCCCTGTTCCTAGAAAGCAAAAAATAACATATGATAAAAGTCAAATCGTGCTTGTCAGCATGAATCCATTAAGAGTTACAATAAACTTCTGGTGAAATAATGGCAGAAACAAGCAGATTAAAATCTTACCATTCCTGGGCATGAACCTTAATTTAACAATGAGTTCAACCGCTGGGATGAGAAAAGCGAGAGTTTTGCCACTGCCTGTTTTTGCAGCTGCTAGAAGATCCCTACATATTAAAAAGGAAAAGAGAAACAAAGACATTTGGCCTACTCATTTACCATGGATTATGTACGCACATTTGAGGCTCTAAGGCTAGAACATGAACAAGGAAGATAAAATTCCTTTCTATATCACTGAACTCAATCACCTGGGTTATATACCTAACTTGGAAATCAGATTTGTGCTACAGAAGTGAATACTTTCCTTCAAACATCAGTAATTAACCTATAGTCTTTAAAGCAAGCTGGTATATGACTCAACACATAGTGCAAAATCAACAGAATACAGTGGTATTTTCTTTACAATCTACTAGCCCTACAAATAGATGCCAATGTGTAAGCACCAGTGTTAATCGTACCTGCCTTCCAAAAGTGGTCTGACACTTTTATGCTGAATTTCAGTCATGTTTGTAAAGCCCATTTCTTGTATTGCCTTCAGAGTGTTTTCATTGACAAGATCAGTTAGGGAAGTAAATGAAGTATCCTCAAAAGCTCCTAAACAACAGACAATTTATCATTAGCAAATTTCTTTAAAAAGTTAATACTGCTACAGTTACAAATTATGTTTAGAAAAGCTTCTCACAGCAATACTAAACCCCAGTCATTCCTATGTGATACTAAGAAAAATACCCTAATACCAGGAGTCCCCCATCCCCAGGCCATGGACTAGTAACTATTCATGGCCTGTTAGGAACCGGGCTGCACACAGCAGGAGGTGAGCAGTGGGTGAGTGGAGATCTGCTTCCTGTCAGATTGGCAGTGGCATGCATTTGATTCTCATAGGAGCACAAACCCTACCGTGAACTGTGCGTGTAAGGGATCTAGGCTGCATGCTCCTTATGAGAATCTAATGCCTGATAAGCCCCTTCCCCTGTGGAAAAACAGTCTTCCACAAAACCGGTCCCTGATGCCAAAAAAGGTTGGAGACCACTGCCCTATATTTTTGAAGTTTCTCCATTGCTGATGGCCATGTGATTTAAAGTGCAGGGTCTACACTAAAATAAAATAAGGGGTAGAGAAGAGGTATAACCAAAGGACTTAATATAAAATAAAAATGCCAAAGCAAGGGAAAAAAGAGTTAAGAGAAAAACGAAATGTTTGAGAAACCTGATGCACAAAGTAAAAACACTGAGCATCTAAGTCTGAAGTCAATTAAAAAAAAATGCTACTCTCACTCCAAAAAGATAACTGAGATGAGTCAGATATAGCCACAGAATATCAGATTGGGCCCACAGATCTAATAGTGCAATCATTCTTCAGCAGAAAGCATCAAAAATCACCTGGGGAGCTCCCCACACTCCATTCACCCAGGCTATAAACTAGGAATTCTTAGCTTGGCACCACTGACATTTTGGGCTGGCTAATTCTTAGTGGTTATAGGCTACTCTATGCATTATAAGATGTCATGTAGCATCCCTGACTTCTACCCATTAGAAGACTACCCTTGGTTCTGACAATCAAAAAATGTCTCCTAAGGGCAGGGTTACCAGCCTTCTCAGTATGCTAGGGACAGAGGAGGTTTCTGGGATTCAAGATCAGTACCAAAACTGGGAAAGTTCGGAGCCAACTGAGATGAGTCAGTCATCCTACCTGAAAGGCAAAATTGTCTTGCTTGAGAACCCTGCCAAAACTTAAAATTTTGATTAAGCCGGTCTAGGGTTGGGCACCAATAATTTAATAAACAACTTAAGTTCTAGACCTTTCTAGTTAGGAATAGCTAATTCTAGTCTAAACTCTTGACTTTATAAAGAAACAAAGCCCAAACGATATTGCTTGACGATATTACTTTTATACTTCCTTCCTATTTATAACTGTATTAAACCTCTGATCTTCAGACTTCTGGGCCAATGGTTTTTCTATTACAACACAAAATGAGCCTTAGAAAAGGCAAACCAAAGAAACAAAGAATCCTAGAACCAGCTTGTGTGCATGTAAAATATTCAGTGTTAGGAATGGAGAAAAAAATATACAGCGAACAACGATAACAAAAACTCCTAAGGCACCACAAAGTAGAAGATAAAGAGAAAAGAATAGCAGAAAGATATAAAAAACTTCTTGTTGATAGTTATTTTTTCCAGGTAAATTGGAAGTCACAACTGAAACTTCAATCCTATAATTCTCTGAGTGGCACATTATTAAGAAGCTATGTCTAGATTACCTGTCAGTCCCAGGGGTAGGCTGGGCACTTCACTGTCTTCTTCATTATCTGGCTTTTCTACATTGTTTTCAGTTTCCACAGGAGTGTTGGCATTTTCTTCTTCAAACTCCCCTTTGTCTTCAGTTTTTGCCTTTTTGGTATCTTTGGTTCAAAAAACAAACCCCCCCCAAATTTTTTCTTAAAGTGAAAATACCAAATAAGATCAACAAAATAAAAGGTCTGTTGTACAAAGACAAATTTTCACAAGCTTAACATATTCAGCATTAGTTAAGAATCCCTTTTCCAGCTGGGGCTCGGTGGCTCAGCCTGTAATCCCGCGCCTTTGGGAGGCTGAAGTGAGTGGACTGCCTGAGCCCGTGGGTTCGAGACCCGCCTGGACAGGCAAGACCTCATCTCTACAATAAATCAAAAACTTAGCTGGGCGTGGTAGCATGCGCCTGTAATTCCGGCTACTAGGAAGGCTGAGGCGGAAGGAATGCCGGAGCACAGCAGGTTGAGGCTGTGGTGGCCGGGAGCGGCCACTGCACTCCAGTCTGGGCGACAGGGTGACTCCGACTCAAAAAAAAAGAATCTCTTCTCCATGAAAAAAGATTTGGTTATACTTAAAAACTCAGGGTACAGACAGATTTGGCAAAAAACCTTATATTTTAGGCTTCTTAATGTATTATTTCATAAATAAAATATTTTTAAAAGATTAAGGCTGGGTGTGGTGGCTCATGCCTATAATCCCAGCACTTTGGGAGGCCAAGACAGAACTGCTTGAGCCTAAGGGTTTGAGATCGGCCTAGGCAACATAGCAGGACCTCAGCTCTATAAAAAAAATAGCCGGGCATGGTGACGCATGCCTGTAATCTCAGCTACTCAGGAGGCTGAGGCTGCAGTGAACCATGACAGTTTTCCAGCTCTCCAGCCTAGGCAACAGAGGAAGACTCTGATTAAAGAAAAATAATAAAATTCAACTAAGCATAAAGATACTAATTAAGTTTCATATAATATACTGAGGAAAAATAGCACACAATTGACATAATTCTTAAAATTCATTACAAGCACTAATTTTTCTTCCCATGTCAACTACCATACATATTCTATAAAAACTACTTTTGTTTTAAATATGAACAAAAAACCCCAAAGACTCTTCATGATACTAGAGAGATTGTAAAGTAAGGGCAACGATCTATTTAGCTGGGTGATATACACTGGATTGCTCCTTTGTTGTCAGCACTGAGGGAGGAAAGAAAGGTAGGGTGTCCTAGCTTCTCATCTCTACATTCACCACTTTTTGTGGTCCTAAACTACCTTTCCAGTTCTACCTCCCATTTCTGTTTGACATTACACTCTGGGTCAAATGGCTTAACTACCATGCTGGGCTTTTATAAAAATGTATGGCAGTTAGTGATGTCTGAATAGTACTGACCTAGACCAGTCCCAGGAATGGCCTCTTCCCTGTATCCTACTGTCAACCTTGCAGGATATAGTCAACTCTATAGAATCCACATGTTGAAAAGCCACAGACTTCATCAGTTGGTCTCTACAGTTTGTTTCCCCTAGAACAGTTCTTAAAGTTTACCCGTAAGGTTAAAACTCCCAGCCCTACATTTCAATGCTTGAGAGCAGAAATGTCACCTCCCTGGGTCTACTCAGAACAGTAATCATAAATGCACTAACAATATTAGGAAAGGATTACAATCACTTTAGTTTCCAAGCAGTGTGAAAACAATTGTATTTCAATAGTTCAAAGCTCCTTTCTAAATGAAACACTTATTTCAGACTAGATACATGAATATGATATATGACGATAACTCAGGGGCTGGCAAACTTTCTATAAAGGGACAAATAATAAATATTTCAGGCTTTGTGGGCCATTTGGTCTGTCAGCATAGAGACATCTAAATGGGCATTGTGGTAATCAAATAAAGCTTTATTTATAAAAATAGGTGGAAGGTTGGATAGTTTGCTGACCGCTATCCTATTCTATCCTATCTCAAAATCTCTGCTTGTACACATCTCAATTAAAATATCCATTCTTTCATCTGAGCTTATTCAAGTTCAATCATCTACAAACAACAGTCCTTCTTTCTCCCTCTGTTCATTCAAATCACATGGATATTAACACCATTTATTCAGACTTTTCCTAAAACTATTTTATATACTTTGTAACTAAGATTCCATTCAAAGAAATTTATGTAGAAAAGGGGCAAAAAAGAGGCAAATTGAAAAAAAATCGAGAAAATAAATAAAAATAAATCACTAATGCAAAGCCCCTAGATACAGAAATGCCTGGGAAGAACCTCCCAGCCCAGTTTCTTTAATATTAGTAATCCTGCAATTGTTGGCAAATAGGTAAACCTAAAATACTATACCTGTTTACATCCTGTTTACCATTAAAAAGCCCAGCTAACTGCCAAGAAGAGCAAATTTCTAGAATTCTGAGGAGAGTCTTATCTATGTGGTGAGATTTTCTTCAAAGTTAATAAGGAAACTAAAAATATAACATATCACTCAATATTTTGAGATAAGCTAAAATGGACACCCCTCTTCCACCAGTAAGACGTTTCCTTCAGTTACCAGGTTAGTCTCTGGTATAGTGGTGAGTACAGAACATTCTTGTATGTGAGGTGCACACAACAGTAATCGAGGAAAGGTGGAATGATAACTGGATGGCTGAAGTTCAGAGAAAATAAAGTACCTACCAGGCACAGCATCATTCACCATTTTTCTCTTTTTCTTCTTCTTTTTCTTCTTTGATTCTGAATTAGGAGACTGCATTGCTGCTTCTCCATTGGTCAATACAATAGATTTCTGAGGGGATTTTTTAAGTTTTACATTTTCCACTGTTTCTTTAGACATGTCTTCATTTTGGGCTTCTGATAAGCCCTCATTAATAGAATGTTTTAGAGATTTTTTAACCTTTCCTCCCCCCATTGTTTCTTCAGACACACCACCATTCTGAGTTTCAGACAGGCTCACATCTGAGGCTCCTGTTTAAAAACAGAACATACACTGTGTCAAAGAAGAAGAGGTTTACTTAGAAACATTGAGATCCCAAATGAGAAATTTCATGGCTTCATTACTCAAATTACTTAGCTCTTTCTCTCTTTCACACACATTATTAAGTCACTTACAATTTTATGGGGTTTCATTACAGGAAAAACAGGTTTCCTTTATTGAAAAATGTTAGAAACTTAAGACCATTTATCTGTCTTTAAGTAGTCTGGGACAGGAAAACTTCAATGAGATCAAATAGTTAAACAAATGGGGTTAGACAATGACAGCTACAAAACAAATATCTTAAGTACTTAATAAACATGACTAATATATTGAAAAAGACATTTACCTCTTATTCACACAACTCCTATTTCTATAGCTTCAACACATTCAACCTCAACTCTCCTAGACTGCAGTTAATAAAAAATTCAGTTGATAAAACTACTTGTTTGTCCCAATATTTATGATATGTAAATACAGTCATGTACTGCATAACGTTTTTGTGCATGATGAACCACATATATGATGGTGGTTTTGTAAGATTATAATGAAGCTGAAAAACTATCCCCTAGTGCCATCAGTGTCCTAGCACAATGCATTAGTCACATGTTTGTGGTGATTACTGGTGTAAACAAACCACCATAACAAACCACACTACACTGCCAGTCACACAACGTGCAGCACATGTAATTATGTACAATACATAAAACTTGATAATAAATCATGGTTACCAGTTTAAACTATTAATCGTTATTTTAGAGTGCACCCCTTTACTTATTTAAAAAGTTAACTGTAAAACAGCCTCAGGCAGCTCCTCCAGAAAAGCCCTGTTATCACATGCTATTGCCCGAAGACCTTCCAGTGGGATAGAAGGTGGAAGGCAGTGATATTGAATGCATTGTGTCCTAGTATTTTTTTTTTTTTTTTATTAATTGGAGTCTCACTCTGTCGCCCAGACTGGAGTGCAGTGGCCGCTCCCGGCCACCGCAGCCTCGATCTGCTGGGATCCGGCGATCCTTCTGCTTCAGCTTTCTGAGTAGCCGGAACTACAGGCGCGCGCTACCACACCCGGCTAATTTTTTTTTTTGATTTATTGTAGAGACAAGGTCTTGCCAAGTTGCCCAGGCGGGTCTTGAACCCGTGGGCTCAGTCAATCCACTCACCTCGGCCTCCCAAAGAGCAGGATTACAGGCTGAGCCACCGAGCCCGGCTGTCTTAGTATTTTAAACAAAAATGTAAAAAAAAAATTTTTTTAAATAGAAAAAAACATAAGTGTATTAGGAAAGAAAATGTTTTCTTACAGCTGCACGATGTGCCTATGTTTTACGCTGTTATTACAGAAGAGTCAAAAAGTTAAAAACTAAAAAGTTTATAAAGTAAAAACTACAGTAAGCTAAGGATACTTTATTTTTTTGTTTGTTTTTTTTTTTTGAGTTGGAGTCTCACTCTGTCGCTCAGACTGGAGTGCAGTGGCCACTCCAGGCCACCGCAGCCTCGACCTACTGGGCTCCGGCGATCCTTCTGCCTCAGCCTTCTGAGTAACCGGAATGACGGGCGCGCGCTACCACTCCCGGCTGATTTTTTGATTTATTGTAGAGATGAGGTCTCACTGCCCAGGCGGGTCTCGAACCCGCGGGCTCAGGCAATTCACTCAACTCAGCCTCCCAAAGGAGGATACTTTATTATTGAAGAAAAAGTATCTTAATGAATGTAGTAAGGCCTAAGTGTGCAGTGTTTATCAAGTCTATGGTAACTTCCTGGGCCTTCACATTCACTCACCTCTCTCTCATTGACTCACCCAGAGCAACATCCAGTCCTGCAAGATCCATTCGGGTTAAGCGCCCTACACAAGTGCACCATTTAAAATCTTTTATACTGTAGTATTTTTATTGTACCTTTTCTATGTTGCACATGTTTGTAGCCCAGGAACGAGAGGCCATAACACATAGCCTAGGTGTGCAGTAGGTTATATCATCTGGTTGTGTAAGTATACCCAATGATGTCTGCACAAGGACAAAATGGCCTAAGGACCCATTTCTCCCAGCCTATCCCTGTCTTTATTGGAGGCACGACTGCACCTGAGAAAACCCTTACCAATGTTGCCCTGTTCATATTTAGAAAAGATAAAACGTAACACCGTCTTTTGTTCGAACTGTTACCTATACCCACATCAAGAAATAGTAATACTGCATTACCGTGAAGGAATTAGAAACATAAGGAAGCTTATTCCTAAAACCCACAAACCTATTGCCTCCCACAGGATTTCTTTCAATTAACGTGATTTCTTTCAATTAACCAACGGCAGTGAGGCAGTTGTTGGGACTTCAACATTTCCTTGGTGGTGGTGGTGGGGCTTCTATCTTAATCTGGACCCAAACGGTTAACACAATTAATTACTTCAAGATCTGAGGTCCACTGTTAGGAAACTGGGACTGCAAGTGAGGAAGAGAAGAAAGACGACATTCATGTAAAACCTTTTTCCTTTACGTCACTGTGCAGGCCTCAAATACCTAGAGGCTCTTAAGACCTCAAGCTGATAGAGATGGGAACATGGGGGCACGAGAAACTGCGTTCAACACGTGCAGAAGACCCCCTCCAGCTGAAACGAGGACGTGGTGCAGGGGTGAGAGCGTGGAGGCGGGTGGAGGGGGGTAGCCGATGCTATCAGAAAAAGCTCCGTGGGAGAGCGAAGCGACCTTAAGGGGTTAGAAATACAGACACTAAACAGATGATGTGTAAGGAAGGTGCGTGGAGATGAGAGGATTCCACGTGCCCGATGGGAAACGCGGGAGGGATGGAGGTGAGGCGGGACCGGAAGGTGAGGGGCCAGAGTGGGCGAGGTGTTCGTGCCAAAGGCAGGTGTAGCCTGGAGGGAGCCCAGCGGCTTCCTGAACTAACCCGGTGAAGAGAAACGGATGCGCAGAAAGATCGGGGGCAGTGGCAGTTCTGGGGCCACGTGGGGCCCGACCGGAGATGGCCCCAGCCCGCCTTTTCACTCCCACACTCGCACGTGCCCTGGGGGCTGCCGCCTCGCCGCCCCGGGTCGCGGGGACTGACTGCACTCAGTCCCGCCGGTCCCGCCGGCCGCCGAGGGCCAGGGCGCGCGCGGGCCTCCTCTGCCGCCGCGAGTCAGCGCAACTCACCCCTGAGCTTTAGATTCCGCTGTCGCAGTTTGAGGTTCCGCTTCTCGATCTTTTTGCGCAGGAGTTTCATCGGCAGGTGAGACATCTTGTCGGAAAAACGCCCAAAGCGCTGCGCCGCAGCTCGGTCCAGCAGCTCTCCCGGCTTACGTCACTTCCGTCCCGGCGGAAAGTGCGCCGCTCAAGCGACCGGAGGTGCGTCACCGGAAAGCCGGCGCCCGGCGGAGCGGAAATGCTGGTCGACGCGAGAAACGCGGTACCCTTGTCGATCAAGTTCGGTGCAGCGCCCCCTTGGGACCTGGAGGTCGATCCCTGCACCGGGTTCACGTGGTGCCGGAGCTGGCTGCGCGTTGGGGGGATCTGGGAGCTTCGGTGGTTTGAGCTTCTCTTAGTTAGTGGCGAAGAAACATCGTGGAGGGGAAGGCGGTCTTAGGGAAACTTCACTTTTGATATTCCTACCGTCTTTGAATCCTGAGTTCCCCATCAGCGGATTCAACGAACTCCCGGATTGAAAATATTCGGGGGAAAAAACTCAATTAAAAAAAATTACAACAATAAGAAATAATGCAATATAACTACTATTTACATAGCATGTACATTGTATTAGGTGTTATAAGTCATCTAGGGGAGATTTAAAAGTATATGGGAGATTGTCGATAGGATATATACAAACACCACTTTTATATCTGGGGCTTGAGCATCCTAAGATTTTGGTATACTCAGGGGGTCCTGGAACCAATCCCCGGTGGATACTGAGAGACGACTGTATTTTGGAAATTGAATGAAATCTACATTATGTATGCATGCATGGGCATTTCCAGGCTTGTTTGATCAATCTCAGAAACACGCTTTCCATGACACTTGGAACACATATATGTAACATTTTTCAAGACAATATTCTTGTTTTTCACTTTGATATTTTTCCTTCAATTTCATCCTGTACTATTCTGTTGTTAGTTTGTTAGAAATACCGAGTACCATGCATTTAAACTAAGGTTACTACATTATAAATAGTTTGCAGTTTGAAAAGCAGAGGTTTATTTATTCCCTAAACATGCCCGTAGACCCTTCAGGAGTACACAATGGAAATTTCTGTCTGACTAGCTAGTAGTCATCTTTTTTGAGGGGAAAATAAGGGGATGGAGAGAATGTTTAATTTTTTTTTTTAAAGTCGTAGTCTCACTGTCACCCAGGCTGGAGTGTAATGGCACACTCACGGCCACTGGAGCCTCGAACGGCTGAGCTCAGGTGATCTTTCCGCCTCAGCCTTCCAAGTAGCTGGAACCACACGCGTGCCACCGTACCAGGCTAATTATTCGATTTATTGTAAAGGCAAGGTCTCTCTAAGTTGCCCAGGCTGGTCTCCAACCCTTGGGATCAGGCAATCCTCTTACCTCCACCTCCCAAAGTGCTGGGTTTACAGGCATGAGCCACTGCTCTTGGCTTGTTTAATTTTTTAAAAATTGTTACCAACATTAAACAATTGGTAGAGTTTAATAAAAATTCATATTTTCTTTAAAAATTGGCCCGATGGCTCAAATTCTCCCTGAAAATAATCAATTTAAGCTGAACATCAACTGGAAGAGTCCCCGAAACCTGGGTTAATTTGTTTACTCAGAGTGACAGGACATGAGACCCTAGGGATTAGATATGATTATGAGAAGGAAAGGAGAGGGAGAAAACTTGGGAGGGAGTTTACATGGAATTTAAAAGCTAACTGAGAAATCACATTGTATTAAATTGGAAAACCAAGACAAGCCAACAAATCATGATGTACTTATATTAAGTTGTTACTGGTCAGATAGGCTGAGGAATGAGTCAGAAATTTAAAATGGCACACACAGATAGAAACTTATAATTTATCTCAGCTTAAATATATATGTCAGTTCAAGTTTGTATATTATATATAAGTTCATATACATATATACACATATCTATTTCTATCTCTGTATATACATGCATATATAGTCACATGATTACATTCCTGAGCATTGAGTCTGTGACTGAAATTTACATCTATATCTCATAGGTACAACAACAAACTTGTCTTCCATATAGAAAGTGCTCAAAAATTATTTCCTTCTGTGGTAACTTAAATTTGTGGGGCTAGTAATGCTTTGGTAGTAGTAATGGAAGGATACTCCCTTTTCTCTGGAGTGTGACCTTTTCCCAGTGAATGGAATTGGCAGAGTCATCTCCATGAGACCAGAAAACCCACATTCGTGATATGTTCAAGACATTTTGATCAGAGATGATCTCTTGAGATACATGGAAATGCTTAGTTTTGGGAATTGATAACTTTTAAAGAATCACAGATAAGCTACTGATACCAATCTTCTGGATTTTTGGAAGAAGAATGAGAAATTGCAACCTTGCAGCAACTCTTAAAATTGAGATTGAGAGTGCTTTTAAACAGAGTAAATTTCTAAGACCACGTTAGCCGTTACTTTAGCAAACAAATAAATACCACCAGGTTTCATACCCAGAAGGTATATGTGAGGGTATTAGGAGGTAACATTCATGTGCTTCTGAAAATTCTGTTGTCCCTCCCTGCTAGAACCTATCCCAGTTATCTCTTCAGTATACGTTTAAGTCTTTAAAACTTGCTTGGGATCCCCATCACAGAGATCCCTTTCCTTAGAATATAATCAGCCACCAATTCTCCACTCATTTGGCAATTATTTTTTTGAGCATTTTTGCCCTGAGTGGGTGACAAGTGTGTGCTAAATAATGGGGATACAATGGTGGACAAGACAGACCCGGCTCACCTTTGTGGAGCTCTGTAAGCTTTAAAAAATTAAAGAAAATTAAAGAAAACTTAAATTATGGTGGATACAATGAAAGGGAGGCACATGACAGGAGCAGCATCCCAGTCTGAGAGTGAGGCTGGGGGGGTGGGTGGAGCCTTCCATTCAACACCCTTAGCTAACAGTAGGCAGAAGAGGGAAGGAAGATGATGCCTCTTGCTTCCCAACTAAAGCATATTTAAATTTAACGTACACTAGGTCTCATGCATGCTGTTTTTTCAATTGTCACTTGAAATCCTTAAATCTGAGGCAGGTGCTTGTAAACTAAAAAGCAGATTTGTGTCATTTCTTTTCATCCAAATAAAAAACACCCCACTTCACCGGGAAATCAGTCTATTTTACCAACATCTTAGACTTGTGAGCCAGAAATAACTGACTCATCCTCTCCAATCACTGCATTAGGATTCTTGGAGTGATTTTCTAGGAACATTCAAATGCTATTTTCTATAAGGCTAACCACCCTCCAGCATAAAGGAACTTTAAAAGAATTGTATTATTGTAAATAAGCAGGGTGTTGCTTCCTTGACATGGCCCGACTTTCTGGATAAGACTCTGACTTAGTCGGACTCGGTGGCTCAGCCAGTAATCCCGCGCCTTTGGGAGGCTGAGGTGAGTGAATTGCCTGAGCCCGCGGGTTCGAGACCCGCCTAGGCAGCGAGACCTCATCTCTGCAATAATTCAAAAAATTAGCCGGGCGTGGTAGCGCTCACCTGTGATTCCGGCTACTCGGAAGGCTGAGGCGGAAGGATCGCCAGAGCCCAGCAGGTCGAGGCTGCGAGGGCCAGGAGCGGCCACTGCACTCCAGTCTGGGCGACAGAGTGAGACTCCAACTCAAAAAAAATAAAAATAAAAATAAAAAATAAAATAAAAAAGACTCTGACTTGTAGAAAGTAGATGGGATATACTTAAGAAATGTCTTCTTCAGTGACCTGATGCATATAAGAATGAGAGATCATTTAAAGAGCCACCACCATAATTCACCACAAGTCATTATTATTGCAGTGATCCTAGGAGCTGGAGAGGGCACAGAAGCATATAACAGAAAGCTCTCTTTCAAGAAATTTATGTATTTATTAATTTTAAAACATCATCTACTCTGTGCCAGGTACTATTTGGGGATGTAGGGATCAGCATTGAACAAGAGAGGAAAAGGCCTGGTTTCCAGGGGGCTTTCTGCCTAGATAAGGGAAGACAGATATAGTTGAACAAGTGAGTGAACAAGATAAATTTACATGGAGCTAAATGCTGGGAAGATGTTACAACAAGACAATGTAATAAAGAGAGGGATGGGTGGGTGCTGGGAGACAGCATGCTACTCAGCATGGGAGGTATATTTTGTGAAGATAAAATGGAGACAAAGATCTGAGGTCAGAAAAAGGGCTGGCAAAGACCCATCTTAATATGCTATTTTTTTTTTGAGTTGGAGTCTCACTCTGTCGCCCAGACTGGAGTGCAGTGGCCGCTCCCGGCCACCGCAGCCTCGACCTGCTGGGCTCCGGCGATCCTTCCGCCTCAGCCTTCCTAGTAGCCGGAATCACAGGTGCGCGCTACCACACCTGGTTCATTTATTTATTTATTTATTGTAGAGATGAGGTCTCGCCAAGTTGCCCAGGCGGGTCTCGAACCCGCGGGCTCAGGCAATCCACTCACCTCAGCCTCCCAAAGGCGCGGGATGACAGGCTGAGACACCGAGCCGGTTAATATGCTATTAATTAACAAGACAGGAAAGCAAGCGATTTGTAACCAGAAGAATAAGAACAGGAGGGAGAGAGAGAGTCTAGGGGTTGGGCCAGGCTTTCAGAGTGAGAACATAAAAAAGACAATTATTTTTTTGACCACATACCCTTTAAGTCATACAGTCTGACCGCTGATGATTGAATCCTAGACTGACTCTTGTCCAGTAGGTTGGGGAAATAAGAGTTTGGAATTGGATTTATTTGAATATACCTTTTATGAGGAACAATTTTAGACTTACAAAAAGTTGCAGAGGTCGCACCCTGCACCCAGTTTTCTGTAATGCTCACGACTTGTGTAGCCATAATACATTTGTCAAAACGAAGACATTGGCATTAGTAAGTTATAATTTCTGATAACTAAATTAGACTTTATTCAGATTTCACCAGTTTTCCCATTAATGTCCTTTTTTCCATTAATGTATCTGATTCAGCGTACCACATTGCATGTAGAAAATTTTCTGAAATATGATTTTTACCATTTCCTAGACAACCTGCATTTGGGAATAAATGAGAAAAATGATATCAGTCAGAAGCTAACTTTTACCACTTAGTCCTTAACACTTTTTTTTTACTGGTTTTTAATTTTTTTTTTTTTGAGTTGGAGTCTCACTCTGTCATCCAGACTGGAGTGCAGTGGCCACTGCAGCCTCGACCTGCTAGGCTCCGGTGATCCTTCCGCCTCAGCCTTCCAAGTAACTGGAACTACAGGCATGCGCTACCACGCCAGCTAATTTTTTGATTTATTGTAGAGATAAGGGCTCACCAAGTTGCCCAGGCGGGTCTCGAACCTGTGGGCTCAGGCAATTCACTCACCTCAGCCTCCCAAGGCACGGGATTACAGGCTGAGCCACCGAGCCCGGCTAACTTATTTTCGTAAACATTTTTGAAAATGAATCACATATGGAGGCTGCGTTTAGGGAAGCCTCTACGAGACGCCAACCCCCAATCTAACTATTTTACTCCAACAATAAGAGTAAGTCTGACTCTGTACCAACCGATTTCATGCAGTTTATCAAACTGCCTTCCTGTGTTTTACTGACTGCATGTGTCTTTAAATCTCAGCTAATTTTACCTACTTGAGGACAATAACATTATTTCATTTATCTTTAGCGACCAGTTACACTTAGAACTTTCCATTCACTTACACTTTCAAACCAGCAACTATTAATTAATGTTGGTGTGCTGGGAAATTGACAAGGGTTAAGGATACAGGGATAAATCAGCCAAAGCTTCCATCTTCAAAATGCTCACATTTTGGCACGGGGGTGGGGGGGAGTCAAAGATATCTTTATGGCACTGTTTTTAAAGAAGACCTTTCTGATACCAGCAGAAAAAATGGAGGTGAGATGATCATTCAGGGCAGCTGTTGCAACAGTTCAGCAGGGACATCATAAAGGTCTTGGGACCAGAACAGAGTGAGTTTAGCTATATTTTCTCAGAAAGAATGAACATGACTGAGAGACCTATTGGATGTAAGATTTAAAAGAGAGGGAGAAGTAAAGACTGCTTCTGAATTTCCACCTTGAGATGTGTTGCATAAAAATGCAAGAAGAGTAAAAAATAGTTCGGAGGATGGTGGTGGAGAGAAAGAAGAGGAAGGAGAAAATAAGAGAGAGAATGCATTTCGTGTGGGACATTCACTTTGAGAATTACATATAATAGATGACCAACAAACACCTCTTGAATGAGTAAAGGAAGGAATGGATCACTATTTAAGTAACTGTGGACAGATGAGGAAGTTGGACTAAATGGGGCTAAAGTTTTTCTGTGGATAAAATTTTGGGTCTGTTATGCCAATTGCCCAGGTAAGAAAGGGCCAAGAACAGGTGGCACGTGAACTGGATCCTCAGTCTGGGTAGAATCTGGTTATAAATAAAGGTGTCAAGTAGGGTTGAGCCTCCTGTCAATAAGAAGTAGACTCATTAACCGTTTTTGAGGGGTGTTGGTAAGTACTAGTAAAGATAAGGATATGTGGGAACAGATCATAAGGTCCTTAAATAAGAGGTGGCAGTTTGGGCATACTTTGATAATTTATGACAATATAGATGCTTAGGAGGGCAGTGGGAGTGATCAAAGTTATGCTTTTGGAAGGTCTGTTTGTCAGAAATGTTCAAGCAGACTTGGCTAAGGGGCAGCATTGAGAGCAGTTGGGGACTGGAGTGAAGTGGTGAGTTTCAGGTGCCTCCTTCTAGCCTCCACTGCTTGGCACTCTCCCCCCCCCCTTCTTGTGTCTACTCCATCTTGCTCACCTGTCATCCTCCTTCTCCTCCTTCTTCCAGACTCAGCTTCAACACAGCCTCCTCAGGAAGTTCCCATAACCCAAATGCCCTCCTCATAGCTGCCTGCGTGCTGCGTATAATTTTTGTTGATGGTCTTTCACACTGGTGCCAGTGTACTCTCCTGAATATCTTTCTCTTCTAGTACATTATGACTTGCTTAAGGGCAGAGATACTATACTGTCCTTGGGTTCTAGAACTCTGCCGAGCATGTAGCAGGCACTCAGTAAATTGATTCTAATTATGTTGAATATGTTAATAACAGGAAAAATGAAAAGAAAATAATGAACCAAGGGTATATTTGGAAGACAAAACTTATTAGATTTACAGGATAATTTAAGGGAGGCAGAGCTGTCACCTATATAACTGATATAGTCCTTGATGGTGGAGTGGAGATGGTGAGTTGATTTGGAGGTAATAAATTTGGTCAGGAACAGCATCATAAATATATTATACATAAAAATTATATTCTACAATGTGTCACTTATAGAATATAAATTATACAGCATAAGTATATAATCAATATATAAGCTATAATATATAAAAATGCCTGATATACATATCTAAACACTTAGTTTGGAAACTAAAACCACATAAATACAGCATGTTTTGGTTTCCAAACAAAATACTTAGATTCCAAGAAAAAATATTGAGTGTTTAAGCAATCAAGGTTTGGAATAAGAGAGACATAGGCATGAATCTCAGCTTTGCCATTTATGGCTATGTAACTTTGGGCAAATATTTACCTTTTGGGAGTCTTAATTTCTTTATCTACTCAAGGGATAGAGTAATAATTATCCCACAGAGTTGTGTAAGGATTCATTGAGGTTATATGTTAAGCACACTTAGCTTGATGCTTTGCTTTTGTTAAATGACAACTGTCATTATTATTCATGAACATGTAATAGAATGAAAGATGAATTAATCAGGAATAGGGGCAGACAGTTAAAATCTATAGCTATGAGAAAGCCTTTGAGCTGAGGATAGGAGTTTCTACCAGGGTAAGAAAGTTAGAGACAAGGGAAACAGATCCCATGTACATTCATGTGATTACTTTTAAGTAAGTTAAACAGAGCTGTATTTATCAAAGCATCTGCTGGAAGAATTTCTGTATTTTTATATAGGACATTTGGGCTGCAATACTAATTACATTCATATGATGAATTTAAAACAATATATCCAAGTCAGGGTCACCTTTCAGCATCAAAGGAAAGATAAAGAGTTTGGGTCTAGGACTATGATTACTGAGATGAGATTTTCTTGAAGCCCCATGCTGAAAACTAATACCATATATCCATTTTTAGAAGATGGATAAAATGGTTATCAAAAACCAAAAGGAATATCTTCATATGCCTTGTTGAATGTGATACAGAACACGTGCCATTTATGGGTAGCTGATTTGATTCTTCAGTCTCAGAAACCAAATCAGCATGTACTTGATTTGATTGAGGAACCTCACTCATGCTCATTAGGGTGCAAACGTTGTAGAATTTGACTTTATAACTTTTATCGTGTTCTGTCAAATCTCTACACCCACTATGCTGTGAGATACCTTAATATTATATTGGTTTAATTCTATCATTTCTGTCATCTTTAGTTACTAAAACAGCTGGCCTATTGAACATGTCAATCTCATATTCAATTCAAATTGCCCTCCACCTTCCAGAGCAAGCCAGGCTTTCCAAGGACTTGGAGGGGAGGAATGTCTGTTTGCTTTTATTCTCCTTTCTCCTTCTTGTGTTTGTGTCTTAAGCACTGCAGTGAGAAGGGAGAGTAAAAAAATGCAAAAAGTCATTTCTTTTATTGGTTTTCCATAGTGAGCTGGTTCTCCTTTCCTTGTTGGTTGGGATGGCTTTCTTCCTATGCAAACAACCATATATTGATGGTAAGCAGGTTACTTTCCTATATTTCTTTTCTTTTTTTTGAGTTGGGATCTCATTCTGTCACCCAGGTTGGAGTGCAGCCTCGACCTGCTGGACTCAGGCGATTCTTCCGCCTCAGCCTTCCAAGTAACCAGAGCCATAGGCATGTTCCACCATACCTGGCTAATTTTTTTGACTTATTGTAGAGAAGAGGTCTTGCCAAGTTGCCCAGGCTGGTCTTGAACCCTTGGGCTCAGGCAATCCTCTTGCCTTTGCCTCCTAAAGTGCTGGGATTACAGGATTGAGCCACTGCACCCAGCTTCTTCCCCTATGTTTCTAATCACTATCCCTCATCTACTTCTTTGCTAAAGACCTAGACAGGTAGAATCCCCAGCAGATTCCATGGGCAAGGAGCCTAATTCTAAGGAGTTCTCATAGACTCGTGGTTCTTTCTGTGATTCACCTGCATGTTCTTGTTGACCCGCCCCTCCCGCTGGTACCCTCAATGTATCTTCCTGTCATGTATGTGTCTCATTGTCCTATGCTTTATAGGTCACTAACAAGTCTATGGCATCAATTTCATCTACACTTTGTGGGCCCTTTAGCCCCTGTAATGGCTCATATTCCTCTAAGTTTCTTAAACAAGGCATTGGTATGGAACAAAGGTACTAGAAAAGTAAAAAAAAATGTTAGTTATTTTCCCTTGTCTCTTTTTATTTTTATTTTTTTAGAAAGCAGGATATATTGAGAGGACAGAAAAGCTCCCACAGTGGGAGGGGACCTGAAGGGGTTGCCCCTGTGTCTCTTTTTAAAAGTCTTCTCTGCTCAATCAAATATTAAGTTTTTTACTTAGTGCTTCATTATCATAGGCTTATTTTTGCAAATAGCTGCCTGTGAACTCACAATTATAAGACTTCCTGGAGTAAAGGTACAGGTGTAGGCAAAGGAACAAAGGAAGGCCTAAACTATGTATGTGGTGATGTTAGGTGAGAGCTAATACCAAGTAGCTGTGTCAGTGTTATTGATTCTCTTTAACTTGGAGAGCTCACTTCTATGGCTAGGAAAGAAGAATGCATCTTTATTCTCCTCTGTCTTTCCATTTGGCTTGCCTTATGTCTGTGTGAAAGGAATCATCAACTGGCATCCCCAATATCTACAAGGCCTGGAGCCAGGCTATATAAACATGGGGCCAGTTACTTAAATTTGTGTTCCTTGTTTTCTTATCTTATCAATAAAACAGGGGTGATGTTGGTGACTACTTCATAGGGTTGTTGACAAAATGAAATGAGGAGATGCATGTCAAATGCATTGAACAAACCTGTCATGCAGAAATAACTTGATTAATGTTGGCTGGTATCATGAAGGTGTCATCTGGTTTGCTATTTTGTATTTTTGAAGAAAGGCTTCTGTAGGCTGAGAGTTGTGGACAGCTCAAAAAATGATGTGCTCTGTGGGCTCCGGGCTCTTGGCCCCACAGGGAACATATCTTATTACACTTGTTTTCCCAGCATGCAGTGCGGTTCCTGGCACATAGTCAGCACTCAATAGGAAATGAATAAATACATGAATTAATACGCTCTCAGTCCTGTCTGAATTGTTGGTATAGGCATGCCCTCTTTGGTATAGACATAGTACCATGGCACAGTCACAAGTACAGCTCAGACCCCTTGACTTTAAATTCTCTAAACAGTGGGGGAAGAATGAAACTTTCCATGAGCACAGAATTTAAACCTTAAAGTACCAAGGACCTGTTTTACTAGATCACGTCTGCACAGACTTCACCGTCACTTATAAAGCTTCACTGACTCTTGTAGTTGAAAAGCGATTCCCGTATTTTTTCTACTTGAAGTAACATTAGCACTACAGATCTTTCTACTTGCTATCAAGGCTAGCAAGTAGGGTCAACTGAGTAATGAGCAGATTAATCAAGACTTCAGATGCTGCCTCTAGCTCATAACTTATAGACTGACAGGCTCATAATCCTTAAAATCATAATTTTTCCCTGGGGTAGAGGGCTGTTCTATAATAAGCTACTCTCTCTTTTATTTTTTATTTTTTTAGCATTAAGAATCTCAATAAAAGGACTACAATCTTATTTCCTTCAACGGAATGCACCTCAATTCTTTATACCTATTCAGCTAAAAAATGTTTTAGGAAGTCAGGATTAAAAAAGTTGATTCACACACACTCATACAAAAAGAAATATGAGCTAAACCTGCAGACAAAGTACACTCTTTTCAATTCATAAAGTAACTTATGGCAAGAAGTCATTTAGAAATGTACAGTTTGCCATTAAGTCATTATGTCTGTGGTTTAAAGTTTTGAGTCTGCAGTCTGCTCTTAAAACAATGTCTGAGAGAACATGTTCATAATTGCTGAAGTTCTGTTTTCTATTTGCAGCCTTGAGAATTTGGATCTTTGTGACTGAAACAACATATGAGGGAGGGACCCCCCAAAACCTGGAATTACCTTTTTGGAGGGTGGGCCCATTATAGTACAAGGAATAAATTACTTGGGATCAAACAGTCAACCTAAGTTTATATCTGGGAGTTTTGAGAAGGTTGCATCACGATTTGTGGAAGAATCATCCCGAGTTATGGTAAACAGGTGACAGCTTCTTCCACCATGACAACACACCTATCTATATAGAGCTGAGTGTTCAACAGTTTTTGACTAAAACGTCATGATGCTGGTGCCCCATCCTCCCTATTCACCCGAACTCACCCTGAGTGACTTTGTTTGTTTGTTTCCCCTGTTGAAAAAAGGCCTAAAGCTAAACGTTTTGCCGATATGGAAGACGTAAAACAAAAAACGGTGGAAGCTGCCAGTTGTGGTGGCTCATGCCTGTAATCCCAGCACTTTGGGAGGCTGAGGCTGGAGGATTACTTGAGCTCAGGAGTTCGAGACAAGCCTAGGCAACATAGTGAGCACTTGTCTCTACAAAAACAAAACAAAAAACAAAACAAAAAACCCGCCTCCACCACCACCAAAAAAATGGCAGAAGCACTGAAAGGCATCAAAACTGACGAGTTTGAAACTGTTTTGAGCAGTAGAAAAAGCATCTCAATAGGTGTATTTGCATTAAACGGAGAGTACTTTGAAGTTGACTGAAGTTTAAACATGTAAGAATAAATACACAATTTTTTAATAAATAAATTCAGGGTTTTTCGGGTCCCGCTTCGTAAGTCATGATTTTTAACAAAACTCAGAATGGGATAAATATATTCTCTAAAAGCTCATGTGGCTCAGAGTCTTTGATTATAGGTCTTCTCAGAAACATAAGTACTAAAAAATCATGAAGATAATAGTTGTATAAATAAAAAAAGAAGTATTGTAACAGTTACAGTAAAAAATACATCTCCCACTTCAGTCTTTATCCCAGTGACGACCTGCTTTAATTTTCTAAGCTCTTTCTTCAGTAAATATAATATTCTTAAGTAAATAATATGTTGCCATATCTTAATTAAACATTTCAGACTTTTTTTCTTTCTATAATGATAGGAGATTATTCTTGTTTTGAATAGGTGTGTCTCTTAATCTTTCTTGACAGAGCTTTCTCACTGTTTTAGATTATTAATTCATGCTTACCTCATTATACTCATGTAAATATTACTCATGACAGAAGCATGTAGATTTTTTTTCTCAGACATTCTAATTGTCTCGTTTTTCATTTATTTTTTATTTTTTGAGTCGGAGTCTCACTCTGTTGCCTAGACTAAAGTACAGTGGCACTCTCACGGCTACCACAGCCTCGACCTGCTAGGCTCAGGCAATCCTTCCACCTCAGTCTTCCAAGAAGCTGGACCTACAGGTGTGGGCCACCACTCCCAGCTAATTTTTTTACTTATTTGTAGAGACAAGGTCTTGCCAAGTTGCCCAGGCTGATCTCAAACCCTTGGTCTCAGGCAATCCTCTTGCTTCAGCCTCCCAGAGTCCTGGGATTATAGGCATGAGCCACTGCACCTGTCTTGTTTTTCATTTAAACAACATATTATCTACCAAATTTTTAATTTAAAAAGTCGTAATATCATGGATATATCATAATCATGGAATCATCGTTTTCTCAGAGTCATCTTTTCTGGAAACCTCTATCCTATTGCTTCAATCTTGTTTGTTTGCTCTTTGGACCTGTTACCTAATGCTAAACTTTTCAATACATTAGGGCAGATTTATATGATTTGATAAATACCTCCTCCTAAATAATAAGTGTATCAGGGGACAGACTTAACCATATATCACTTATAATGAGGAAGATTATACGATCTGATACCAAAGAGTATTTATTTTTTCCTCATGTATGACTTGTGCCAGAAAAAGCTCTCTCTCACCCCATCATATCCAGCCTGATTTTGGCTTGTTCTCAACATATTTTATAACTTTGAGCAACCTAGTTACTCTTTCTGCTCTTGATAATCACATAAAGATATAATAAAGCAGTAACCTGTACACATCTCCCAATGTCTAACTGCCAGGTCTACTCATGACTTGTGAATAACCTAAAGGCAGTGCATTGAACCAGAAGCTTTTTTGTTTCCTTTTCTAGGTGTATTTTGATGAGTTACTTGTGTTCTAATCCTTGCACCATATTTGAGGACCTATTTAAAGACTTACTTACAAACTGTAATTTGGTTCTTACTCTGGTGTCCCTGGGAATGAATGCAGAAACTTAACTTGATAGCTCTCAAGATAAAAGAAAATGCATTACATTTAACAGAAAAGAAACATAGGAGCACTCATCAAGGCAGTATTCCTTGTTGGCTGTGCTGGATTCCTGTTAGTGACTTTTGTGGTATCACTGGGAACCATGCATGGAGCTGCCTGCTCTTCTGGTGGTGAGCACAAGAGAAGTCATGTGCAATCATTCATTCAGCACAAACAATTGAATGCCTACTGATTGCTGGTACTAGGAACATAATAGGGAACAAAATCCAAACATTGTCACTGTTCTCCCAGTGCTCAGAATCTGTGAAGGTGTCAGGTGCTAATGCAATATTTTGAAGTTAATGTTTTATTGCAAAGGAGAAGCAGGGTTCTATGAGCACATTTGCTGTAAGTGCTAAAGGCAAAGGCAGCCATTACCTGCCTCTCTTGGGGAAAATCCTGCCACCTAGGCAGAATGTTGAAAGTTTGTGAGAGCTTTTGTGTTTGTCCCCACATATGATTGGTGACATTTAGTGAAAGGGAAACCAAGGGATAGACACCCTACACTCACAGGACAAACCTGTATCCAAAGAATTGTCTCACTCCACACATGACTTTCAAATATCCTCTGGATACTCATGTGTTTAACTATCTGAGCTTGAAGCTGAACTCCATTTTACATAGAAATGCAAAATATTTTTGCATGCTTTTAACATATGTAGAAAATAAGTCTTATGCTCTAGTCTCCATCCCACTGGTAACATGCTTTAATTTCCACGTTCTTTTGTCTGGCAGACACCATCGTATTTCTAAGTAACTTATATATTGCTATATCTTAATTTAAAAATTGTAGGCTATTTTTACTTTCTGTAATGATGGAAAATCTTTTCCTCTTTTAAATCAGGTCTTCCCTTAATCCTTTCTAATACAGTTATGTTATAGTTTTTAATTCAGTGTGAATTGAGGGAAGATTGTACTTTTTCTTTTTTGCAGCTTTAATGAGAGTTGTTCATCATTTTGGAAAATCATGTCACCGACAGCAAAATTGCTGATGGCATTTGAGTCACCAGTGCTACACTTGTACTGGGGACTCTTTCATTCATAATGGTTCTATATATACAAGTACATGCAAGTATAAGATTATTTTATTGAATCTTTTAAAGTAGTCATTACTAGGTAATTACATATTGAGATGCATTCTTCTTCTTCTTCTTCTTCTTCTTGAGTTGGAGTCTCACTCTGTCACCCAGACTGGCGTGCAATGGCACGCTCCCGGTCACTGCAGCCTCGACCTGTTGGGCTCCGGCAATCCTTCTGCTCAGCCTTCCAAGTAGGTAGAACTACAGGAGTGTACTACCATGCCCGGCTAATTTTTTTGACTTATTGTAGAGATGAGGTCTCACCAAGTTGCCCAGGCAGGTCTTGAACCCGGGGGCTCAGGCAATCCACTCACCTTGGCCTCCCAAGGCACGGGATTACAGGCTGAGCCACCGAGCCCAGTCTATTTTTATTATTAATTGGTTTTCTTTTTCTCTGTCATATTATGGTTTGGGCACTACATTGGTTGTTTTTGTTGGTTATTTTATTTAATAAATAAACAAATTTATTAAAGCTGAATGACAGACTGGGTACTGTGGCTCACGCCTATAATCCCTGTACTTTTGGGGTTAACGAGGCTGTGGTGGGAGGAGAGCTTGAGGCCTGGAGTTCAAGACCAGCATGGGCAGTTATCTTCAACGGGCTCCAGGTTAGTAAAAAATGAAAAATAAAAACCTGTAATTCCAGGTCCAGGAGTTAGAGGCTGCAGTGCGCTATGACTATACCACTATACTCCAGCATGAGACCCTTTCAAGGGGTAAGCTGCATGCTTGCTTGCTCGTGGTCATCCAGAGCCCTCAAATGTTTTTAGGATAGCAGGTCTGTCTGTTTGAGGATGAAAATTTCATTTAAAATTTGTCCTGAATTTCCCTTTTCAGGCACATTGTAACTTTTTTTTTTTTTTTTTGACCCTCTGGGCTCCGGCGATCCTTCCGCCTCAGCCTTCCAAGTAGCCGGAATTACAGGCATGCACTACCATGCCCGGTTGATTTTTTTGATTTATTGTAGAGATGAGGTCTCGCTGCCCAGGCGGGTCTCGAACCCGCGGACTCAGGCAATCCACTCACCTCAGCCTCCCAAAGGCGCGGGATTACAGGCTGAGCCACCGAGCCCAGTTTACATTGTAACTTCAAAACAGTTAAATCACTTGCACTTCTCCAAATGTAAATTCTTAGTCCTTTGTGTTCATACTTGTTCCATACACTGCAGCCAAGCTGGCTTCTCATACCTTCATAAAGTCTACAAAATCTGCACCTAAGCGAGTCACCCGTGTTGAAAAAAACGTGTTACCAGTAGTAAAATAAAGCTGGCTTAGACAACCTTTGGACTCCATTTCAACTTCCAGTTTCCCAACTGTTGTCTGTACCCATGGCTGGAATGAGACATGCTTTTTAGGACCTGGGATGAAACAGCTTTTTGTGAACTGAGGTGCAACCTCAATGTCCCCAAATCACCACTTTGGGTGTCTTGGTTGTTTATTAAATTATACGTATAGAGATATTTTATGATCCGTACATTTAGTTTGGGAATAATTAAGGTATCATTATCAATATTTGTTATGAAAATAAGTGGGGTCTTCTAAAGCTGAGAAGCTCAAGTATGTAACAAAGAAATTTCTAGAACAAGGAATACCTCACCTGAGGCCTGAATGATGAGCTGGGGTTAATTAGGCAAAGACTCCTGGATGAGTGGAGAGATGGGTGTGGCATGCAGTGTCATACAATATGGGTGAAGTCTTTGTGGAGGGTGAAACTAGGAGGATAAAACTCCTATGGCTGGTGTTCAGAGAGTAGAGTGGAGAGTAGCATTGGGCAAGCCTGGTCAGGTGAGTGGAGGCCGGTGCCTTCCAGGACTTTTAAGCTAAGCTAAATTAGATTTTCATTTAAATTCTAAAGTCAATGGAAAATCAATGAAGGACAGATAGTGATACAATCACATTTTTATTTTGAAAAATAACTGTCTGTATGGAGATAAAATTGGGGTGCAGATATGCAGCGTGAATATGGGAGAACAATAGTCCTATAGTTTGAAGGTAGTTTGTCCCCACCAAAACTCATGTTGAAATTTTGAGCCTCAATGTGATAACATTGAGAGGTGGGATCTAGTGGGAAGGGTTTGGGTCATGGGAGCAAAGCCCTTATGAATGGCTTGGTAGTGAGTGAGTTCTGGTTCTGGTGAGACTGGATTGGTTCTCATGGGAATGAGTTAGCTCCCATGAGAGTGGGTTGTCATAAAGCTGGGATACCTCTTGCGTTTTCTTTCTTCAAATGTGTTTACTTCCTCTTTGAACTTCTCTGCTATGTTATGGCAGAGCACGAGATCCTCTCTAGAAGCCAGGGCCGTGCCCTTGAACTTCCCAGCCTGCAGGCTGTGAGTTAAATGAATCTCTTTTTTTTATAAATGACCCAGTCTGAGGTATTCTATTATAGCCTCACAAAATGTACTAAGGTAGTCCAAGTAAGAGATGATTATAGCCTGGATTAGTTTGGAAGGAAGCGTTGTGAGAAAAGGGAACACAATTACAAAAAAGTTAGGAGGTAAAATAGACCTCTGAATGAATTGCTTATTGGTCATGGGCAGGAGGGACAGACGTGATGTCAGTGATGAATCAAGATTTTGGCTCGTGTAAGTGAGTGGTAAGGCCATTCACTACGTTACAAAATGCTGGAAGAGGAAAGCAACCAGGTGTGGCTAGGGTCAGGATTGCAAATATGGCCTGGGAATATTGAAGTGGGGATGCTGATGAGAGCACACAGTGGAGATGTTGATCAGGCCTAGAAAAAACTTACAAGAAAGGCTGGCCAGAGAGAGAAATGTGGGGTCATCTGTGTGATTCCAGGCCCAGTCTTGGCTGTAATTATATAAAGAAAGAGTGTAGAATAAAATGAAAAGGGAGCCCAGGCTTGAGACTTGATCACCTTCAATATGTAGTGTGGGATGGTGTTTCCCAAAGGATGTCCCTCAGACCAATGATAGCAGCATCACTTGGGAATTTGCAAGAAATACAAAATCTTGGGCCCCACCCCAGACGTACTCTGGGACTGGCTGGCGCCCAGTTGTTTCAGCAAGACATACTTGTAATTCTGATGCTCCTTAAAGTGTGAGAATACTGGGTGTAGGAACAGAAAGAAGAAATCAGAGAAGATGGAAGGGTAAGAAGAGAGTGTGGTATCACAGAAGCCAAGGATAAAACAGTTTCTAAAAGGTATTAGTCTATGGCAAAACACTACTGAGGAACTCCCCACCCAGTCAATTTTAGTATTGATGTTGGGATAACATTAAAAAAAAACAAGCCGGGCTCGGTGGCTCAGCCTGTAATCCCGCGCCTTTGGGAGGCTGAGGTGAGTGGATTGCCTGAGCCCGCGGGTTCGAGACCCGCCTGGGCAGCGAGACCTCATCTCTACAATAAATCAAAAAATCAGCTGGGCGTGGTGGGGCATGCCTGTAATTCCGGCTACTTGGACGGCTGAGGCGGAAGGATCGCCGCAGCCCAGCAGGCTGAGGCTGCGGTGGCGGGAGCGGCCACTGCACTCCAGTCTGGGCGACAGAGTGAGACTCCAACTCAAAAAAAACCCCAAAAAACCCCCCAAAAAACCCAAAACTCACCAACTATATAACTCCAAAGTTCTCCATGCAGTTCAGCTTTCTTAATTTCTGTGAGCAATGAAATTTCAAAATTTGTGATTGGCTGTAACCCTGACATATTTACTAGTAAGACAGAACAGCACTACATTATAACCTTCATGTAATCACAAAGAGGGAAAGATATTAGAAGTGAAGAGAGATATTAGAAGTGAAGAAAGGTGAGTATAGAACGTGACGCTTTAAGGTCTAGACTCAGTCACAGTCAGACATGGAAATAGCCCGGGTGATTTGCTTGGAACCTTTGAAAGTAAGGACATCCCCTATACAGTGGTTCTCAACCTTGGCTGTTTTTTAAAATGTCCTGGGGAACTTTTACAAAATACTGATATCCTCACCCCAGGCCAATTAAGTCAGACAGAATCTTTGGATGTAGGCTGGCTTCCTCATTTAAAAAATACTCCCCAGCTCAAACACTGAGCACAGGAATTCGAAACCAGTCTGGGCAACATAGTGTGACTTCATCTCTGCAAAAAATCAGCCAAGTGTGGTGGTGCCTGCCTGTAGTCCCAGCTACTTGAAAGGCTGAAGTGGAAGGCTCACCTAAGCCTGGAAGTCAAGACTGTGGTGAGCTGTGATCATGCCACTGCACGCCAGCTTGGATGAGACCCTAACTTAAAAGAAAAGAAAAGAAAAGAAAAGAAAAGAAAAGAAAAGAAAACAACAACACTCCCTAGCTGGTCATAATGTTCATCCAAGAGTCGGACACCTTTGAGCAGGTTCAACGAATTAAACAATCTACCTTTCAGGTAGAGTTAGAGGTGTGGTTTATTAGTTTAATCTCATGACTGGGTAGAGCATGCTAACTTTAATAAGCCATTGAGTAACTCCTTTTTAGGGTTGCAGTTCCCAGTGAAAATTAATTACATACTTTTTTTTTGAGCCGGAGTCTTATTCTGCTGCCCAGGCTGGAGTACAGTGGCATGATCACAGCTCACTGTAGCCTTGACCTCCTTGGGTTCAGCGGATCCTTCTGCCTCAGCCTCTCAAGTAGCTGAGACTACAGGCATGTGCCACTACACCTGGCAACTTTTTTTGTATAGATGAGGTCTCGCTATGTTGTCTAGGCTGGTCTCCAACTCCTGGGCTCAATCAATCCTCCCGCCTTGGCCTCCCTAAATGCTGAGATTATAGACGTTATCCCCTGCTCCCAATCAGTTATTACTTTTTAAGAGATCAAATGAACTGTGGTAAGCTAGATAAACTATATACATTAAAAATGTTAAAAGTCATGTAGAGGAGATATTAGTTTGTAGAACCTGTCTTGGGCTCCGGCTGCCTTAGTTAATTTAATTCGTAGTCATTTTGATCTTATTTCCGAGGTCTATAAATCACCACCAGAGGGCCCTGAAAGCATTTCTGTCTGATTTCAAGGACCATAGTCTCATTCAGCAAGTACAACTGATAAAATATCCCAAAGTGCAAATAGGACAGGTGCCCTGGTCCCTATTTAAGGTTTTGCTTTCTCCCATAGACATTTTCACCCAAAATGTAGCAACATCAGCTGAAATGGCTTTTATGTATTCTGAGTTTGGTCCATTTATTTTTTTATTGCGATGCTGAATAATCTTTTACATCTTGGCTTCCTTTCGATTGGTTTTTGAATAAACTTTATATTGGCTATGGTAAAAAAAAAAAGTTACTTATTTTCTTAAATTAAAGGCAAAAGAGAGAAGTTATCTTTGCCCCCCACCCTCACCTTGTTACTGAGCTGGGAATTTGTGAGGTCTGTCCTGGATACACACTGAGTTTTCTGAAGACTCTGTTCTTTGTACTAGACCTGCTTCAGGTTTTCCGTTAGGTCATCTGTTTTAAGAACTCTGAGTTATTTTAAAATAAATAACTGATTCTCAAAGGGGATATTATTTGTAGTCATAAAGTATTTGTCTTTGTTCCTTTAGGCACAATAACAAAATATCACAGATTAGGTGGCTTTTAAGTAACAGACGTTAATTTCTCATGGTTCTGGAGGCTGGGAAGTCCGAGATTCAGGCACTGACTGATTCCACATCTGGTGAGGGCCTGCTTCCTGGTTCATAGATGGTAACTTCTCCAGGTGTCTTCGTATGGAGGGGGAAGGGCAAGAACCTTCCTTAAGTCTCTTTTATAAAGACACTAATCTCATTCTAATCTAATTTGGGACATAATCATTTCACAATGACTCAGACTCTTAATACTAGTATCCTTTAGGGGATTAGGTTTCCATTTATGAATTTTGGAGGGAAAGAGATATTCAGAGCAGAGCAGTATCTTTTGTTAATCTGGGCAATTCATTTACATTTTTAGAGAAATATTTTTTATATTCAGATACATACTAATAGACAGATTATACATTTGTTTAAAGTATTGTTATTAAATGATCTCTTTTCGTGGGAGAGATTCACAGTGTATGAAATGAGATACAGGTAGTAAAACTCTATTATTTTGAAGAAATGAAAGACTACTTGTCTATCCTGCTTACATTTTGAGTTGACTTCTGTAGGTTTAAGATCACTTATCTGAAGTGTGATTATTCCCAAATATTAGGATGAACTTTATAGTTTTCCTGAACCCAACATAGAATTAAAAGCAAATATTGTACCAAATGCAAACATACAAATACATTAATATGCTCTGGTAAGGTTTGTATGAATATAAAACTGTTCCATAAAGTTCTTCGATTTTGTATTCAAGGACAAAAAGGATAATCACTTGGCAGAAATTGGCAGTAGAGGTTCATTCATCACAAATCTGATGGATAGAGATATCCTTTAAGATATTGTCCACCTTTTGAATTTTATACATATATGAAATCAGATACTACATTCAATTCCACTAACAATGTAGCTTCCCCAAACTCACAATTTCTTTACAGACTAAATGTGTTTGCAATGTGAAATAAACTCAAAGTTTAAGATGAAGGATGCTTAAGGTCCCTGGAAGAATATCTAGTTAGGATCAAGTTATTGAATTGATTTTGGGTTACTGGTCATTGGATGTAACGGAATCATCTGTGGTTTGCTTGCTCTATGTCTGCATGCATGTTAAAGAATTTTCTCTTATAGAAGGCATTTAACGCATTCCTTTAACCAATGCGTTTATAATATCAGCAAATGACATCAGCTTGCTCACATGGCTGCTATTTGTAGGGCTTGGAAATGCCAGGGGTAAACACACCCGCTTAGAATGAATTTAACAGTTGATTTCTAGAGATAATTAATTTTATTTGGCAGACTTCATGATTGTTGGATTAAGAGCAAAGATTTTGCTGGGCATGGTGACTTATGTCTAGAATCCTAGTTACTTGAGAGGTTGAGGTGAGAAGATTGCTTGAGCCCAGGAGTTTGAGGTTACATTGAGCTATGATCGTGCCACTGCACCCCAGCCTGGGTGACAAAGAGAAACAGAGTCTCTAAAGAAAAAAAAGCAAAGATTGTATTTATGTGTGTGCATGTATGCTAAGGGGTGGGTGAGTGTGGTGGGAGTGTGTTGGAGATGGGGGTGGAGAGGAGTAGGATATTTTCTTCATCAGTAAATTTAAATATGTATTTTTTGTAAGTAAATTTAATTGTACAAGAGTCAATTCAAGTATTTGTAAGATTTCCTCACTTGAGAAAATAGAATCACCATCTATAATGCAAATTCATTTTGTACCATGTAAATCTTGATGGTACACAATTTCTTTACTTATCTGGAAGTCAATAGTTTCTAATGTTCAGTTGATAATCTGGAAATTAGACAGAGAAATAGGTGTTTGACCATCAAAACAGATCACTCTGTGTCCAGAATGTGAAGTCCATCCATGTCCTTTGTTCAAGAAAAAGCCTCTTTAGCTCTATTAGCCTATGGACTTATGTATCCACACTTCTAGAAAGCCTGGTAACTTTAATTTCCCAAGGTAGACAGAAGCTGAGGATGCTGAAGGGGGAGAGACCGTGGATCCAGGGATCCGCACTGACAGCTGACATTGAAGAGGGACACTATAAAACACAATTAATTTTAAAAAGACAGAAATGTCAGATCATAATTTAGGATGATTGAGTAGAGGAGCAGTCTTTTATCTTAGCAGTTCTTGAGAATGTTACTATATGGCACTAGTGGTTTCCAACAGTGACTCCTGGAATCTTATTGCTCTATGTTACCTCAGGGATATCCAGTTGGTGAGACTCAGCCACACATCTGAATCTCACGGCAACTCTTCTTTGTATCTATTTTACATGTTGGAATTTTACAAAAGCCTTCTCAGTTGAAACACATACTCAAAAATCACCTTTTAGTGTATGGTTTGGTTCCATGATGAGGCTGAATCATCAAGAAAAGATTATGGTCAACACTCTTTGTGTAAAAGGCAGGGAAAGACATAAAATATTTCAGAAACATTTGCGTTAATATAGTGGGAAATATTTCGGCATGGTAGGCTCTAAGTAAATATTTGATAAATGGACCAATTACAAAATGCAAAGAGAAAAACTCAAACTGTTCGAGAGTTGCCTTCTCCCACATCATTGAATAAAGTATGACTGAATATAGCTCCTTAGTTGAGTTTTGTTGTGTTTATAGATACTTGGGTTCAATCTTTTAAGAACAACTCAAATAGAGACATGACAACGTTTGGTCAGGCACTTGTCTCAAGTACCTTCAAGTATTATTCTGCAATCTTTAAAATAGCCTTAAGAAATATATCATCAAAATATGTGCAGTAAAAGTTGATGATTCATTCTCTTGCAACTGTGGAAATTGAGAAGAAAATCAGTTCTAGAAGAATGTATAGTTTATTTTGTCACATAATCAATATATTTAATTAAAGAAAAGATTATATTCTCAAAGGTAATTAATTTTATTGTTTGTTATTTTATGGATTGAGTATCTATAGCCAAATATGAGGCAGAACTGAACATGGAATCTAGTTTTATATGTGTGTGTGGGTGTGTGGTTAAAATTGTAAAACACAACATATATACAGAAAAGTATACAAAATAGAAATGTACAGCTCAATGATTTATTAAAGGGGTTGGGAAACTTTTTGTGTAAGAGGCCAGGTGGTAAATATATTAGGCTTTGTAGGCCACATGGTCTCATTGTGGCTATTCAACTCTGCTATTGTTAATGTAAAGGTAGACATAGATAATGTGCAAACTAATGTGGACTTTGTTTCAATAAAGCTTTATTCATGAAAATAAGTGGTAGTCTAGGTTTGGGCCATAGGTGTGGTTTGCTAATCTCTTATTTATTACAGCACAAACGCTAGTGTTACTACTAACTGGGATCAGAAGTATAATACCGCCAAAATTTCAGAAGCATCTCAGTCTCTTCTTCCAACCACCATCACTGCTCTCTTGCTCCTGTCCTGACTTCTATGGTAATACTTCCTTGTTTTTCTTTATAGTTTTATCAACCAAACATACATACTCATCATACATAAATTAATGGAGTCTCACAGCATGTGTTCTTTTTTGTTCAGCATTATCCCTATCGGATTCCGGCCTGTTGCATGAAATGGCAATTTGTTCACTTTCAGTGCCATAAATAATCTTAGTATGTGACTATGTTAACATTTATTCTCCCATTCTAATACTGGTGGACATTTAATTTTTTTTTTAACATTTTGGCTCTTATGAAAAATGTTCCTGTAAACATTTTTGTGCATATCTCTGCACGCACATGTGCATGTATTTCTGTTGGGCATATACTTAGGAGTGGAATTGCTAAGTATGCTTTGACTTGTACTTAAATAGATGATACCAACAGTTTTCCAAATTAGTGAACTAACTTATCATTTTACCCTCAGTGTGCAAGAGCCTTTTGCTCTGTCAGGGATCAGCAAACTATGGCCCAGAGTTAAGGGGAATATTTGCATGATCAAGGTAAGAAAAATCTTCTTAAATTAACACAACCGTAAAGAAAAAGATGTGTAAAACTTCTATTTATTAAGTGATACCATGAAGAAAGGAAAAAAAAAAAGAAAGAAAAGGGAAACCAGTTGTGCCACATAACTGACAAAGGCTCTTATCTAGAATACAGAAGAAACCCCTACTTATCACTAAGAGAAAAACCAATGGAGTGGGCTAGCACTGTGAGCCATGGAGAGTGCACTGGACTAACCCCTTGGTCACTGTTCCTCCCCTTCTGGGAGCCACGCCTTATTGTTGCCCCAGACCTGGCCGGTTGGTCATCACTTACATCTTGAGAACTCTGCTGTTGGCAGCTGTTGGTGAATGAAGTGGTAGAATCCATCAATCTCTCCTTTGGCCTCCTGCTCAGATTGACATAGCTAGGCTCCCGCGGGGAGAGCAGGATATGCCGGAATCTGAGTGTCCCTGGGGTGGAGAGGGAAACTGACCATGGTGGTGGCCACTCTCATACTCCTCTCCTCATCCGGCCTCCTTGGACCTCAAGGTAGTTTCCAGT
Source organism: Carlito syrichta (assembly GCF_000164805.1). Classification (NCBI taxonomy): domain Eukaryota; kingdom Metazoa; phylum Chordata; class Mammalia; order Primates; family Tarsiidae; genus Carlito; species Carlito syrichta. The sequence continues at coordinate 74,984 of NW_007245642.1, forward strand.
CAACTACAACTGGGGAGAAAGCGTGCCCACTACTTGGGATTCAAACATGGCAGGGTAGGCCAAGAGTTTTCTATTGTTATTTAAGTACCTGCATTCATAATTTCCTCAGTTTTGTCTCTTAACTATAAGCCCTATGAACATTGACTATCTGGCCCTTTACAGAAATAGTTTGCCAAGCCCTTTTCTGTGGTTTCACTAACACTCGAATATTTCTAATTTTAGATATTCTGGTGGGTCTATAGTTATGCCACATTGTAATTATAATTTTTATTCCTCTGATTTCTAAAGACATTAATTACCTCATCATGGTGGCTGCCATTTGGCTATCATTTTCTAAGGAATATCTAACTACTCAGGTCTCTACCTCATTTTTCTTTTTTTTTCTTTTTGCTTTTTTTTTTAGTGTTTAGTAAGGGTTCCTTCTGAATTCTGGATATGAGCCTTTGTCAGTTATGTGGCACAAGTTTCTTCTTCCACTGTGTGGTTTGCCTTTTTTCCCCCTTTCTTCATAGTATCATTTAATGAAGAAAAGTTCTACACATCTTTTTCTTTATAGTTGTGTTTATTTAAGAAGATTTTTCTTACCTTGATCATGCAAATATTCCCCTAAATTGCTTCTAAAACAGGGGCTCTCAAACTTGAGTGTGCATCAGGATTGCCCAGATGGCTTGTCAAAACACAGCTTGCTGGGTCCCACTGCCAGACTTTCTGAATCAGCAGGTCTAGGTCAAGGCTGGAGAATTTGCATTTCTAACAAGTGCCCAGGTGATGGTGACTCTATTTGTCTGGGGACTGCACTTTAAGAACCACTGATCTAGAAGCTTTGCTGTTTTGCCTTTCACGTTTATAATTACAATCCAGCAGGAAATTATGAAGTTTTCATGTTTTTCGTGTGGAAATCTAAGAATCATTTGTCGAAAGACAGTCCTTTCTTCACTGTTCTGTAAACCATGTCCAAATGTTCATGAATCTGCTTTGAGCTCTCTAGTTTATTCTATCAGTCTCTTTGCACTGGGCCAGTACCACATTGTGTTAATTACTGTAGCATCATCATAAGTCTTGATATAAGGTCAAGAAACCTTCCTCCTTTCCTTTCCTAATACATTTATGAACAGTTTATCAATTCACACACACACTCACACATGCACACACACACATGCACAAGTATGCACCCTAACAGATTTTTTTTAATCAGAAGTGCACTGAATCTATAGATTGGCTGGTAGAACTGATATATGATAGTATTAAATCTCCTATCTAGTGCTTCTTTCTGCCTTTTATTCTCCCCTAAGGAACCTTTTGAGGCTTTCCCTCCAACCTCTCCTACTGTGAAATTTTAATGCCACAGAAATACTGTATATCTGTGCTTTGCACATAAGATGTTTTAATCCTCCCAACCCCCCCCCCCCCAATTTTTACCCTTTTTGGAGCCGTTTTATCCCTGCTGTGAATTTATGCCCCAATCTCTTATATAGTTTTCCATTTATTTAGATATTCCTTGATTTCTTTAATGTTTCTATAACTTTCTGTGTAGCAGTCAAATGCACTTGTTTTTTGGTCAATTCTAAGGTATTTGATATTCTGGAATGTAGGGTTCATGTCTTTCTGGGTTGGCTGTGCAACCCCAAGCGGGCTGATGGGGACAGGTGAGTTCAGTGCTGTGCAGGGCACCTTGGCCTCCTGGCTCTGTATCTAAGCGCCTGCCACCTCTGTGCCCCACCTCACATCTGATTTGTAGGTTCCATTTTTCAAGTCACACACTTGAAAGTTCTAGTCTAATTCCAAACTCATTTGTCATTTGAAGCTATAAAAGAAAATAATATATATGGTTTTAAGTGCGGAACAGATATTTGGAAAGGAGGGCCATGTCTTGGGAAGCATTCCTAATTAAGGCATAAACAACAGTAATTATTTATTTCCTTGTGTACAAGACCAAGTGACAATGTATCAGTAGATGGCACTGTTTCTTAATAGATAGAGAAAGGCCTATACCGATGGAATAGGCTTGAGTGAAATACTTTTCTGTTAAGTTGGTATTAAGAATAATATAAATAAGACCAAAAAAAAGTTCTGCAGAATCCCCTGGGATCTACTTCTGTGGTGAGCTTAATTAAAGTCAATGAAGAAGCTTAAGCTCCTTCACCCTCTCTTATTCTTGGTGGGCTCTTGCTCTAATTGTGTCTTTTCTCAGGCCAGGCTCAACTAAGTGACGGTGTATTGTACAGTTAGTGAGGTCAGAATAAAATCACCCAGACAGAAGCCCCAGGTGCCTCTTCCATGTGGCCCTGTGCTCTGGCAGAAGGCAATGCTGGTTTTCATTGTCAGAACCATCTGTGCAGGAGACAGCATGGAATACGAGAAGAATAAACCCAAGAGCCTTCCCTCAGTGTGTTTTCCATGCAGCAGAGCAGATCTGGCTGCAAATCCTGCTTCCGCTGCATCCTACCCATTTGCCCTTGGTAAACTGCTTCATTTCACTGGCCTCAATTTTGTTAACTGAAAGATGAAGATAATTGCTACATCACAGAACGTTGTGAAGATTAAATGAGGCCATATATGTCATGCACTTAGCCAGGTACTGAGTGACAACATACTACTGTGATTCTCTCATATCATTTGGAGCTTTGAAAGTGGTATGGAAAGTAGACCTCGTGGATTGTCAGTGGTAACTGTCATGTGCTCAGGTGAAAAACGTCAGCGAACTTGGTTACCTTGGGAAGAACAGTCAGGCCCAGCCTGCCCGCCAGGTCCTGGTGCTGGACCATGCTGCCCGTGTCTGCAGCTTTGGCAGTGAGCTCAGCCTGGTGTATGTGCCTTCTGTGCTGGAGAAACTGGACTGAGGGCGGGCAGCAGTGGGACCCCCTTGACTGACTGCAGGGGCTTCCTTGCCTGGGTGGGAGCTGGGGTGCCGTGTGGAGCCAATGCACTGGACATCGATTTGGGGGACATGTATTGTTCCCAACTTTAAACTCTTGCAACCCAGACATATGGTCTTCAACAGCAGAACCTTTGCTTCCTGGGTTCTCTGAGGAGCTTTCAAAACACACCAGTGCCCCAGCCCTGGAGAGCTGGTTTCATTGGCCTGGGATGGGCCAGGTCCCCAGGTGACTCTAGTCAGCAACCGGTTTAGTCGCCCAGTCTATGGTGTGCTGTTTTTACATGGCGTTACCTGCAAAGGTGAGACCAAGTCTCAGGCTTGTGGTGCAGTTGTAGGTTAGCACCGGAGTGTGAGATGTCATAGCGAACTGTTTCTTCCTGGGCTCTGTGCAGTCGGATCACGTAGGTCTTTGACAGGTATCTTTGGCAAGAGATTCTGACGGGGCAGAGCTGTGGTTAAAATATGAAGGGCATGTCTTCCCTCAGGTGTGCTTCCTGAAATACAGAAATAAAGCTATATGAGGAAATTACAGAAAGCAACACAAAGTACTGTATGTTTTTCTCACTTTCTCTACCTTTGTCTATGCTTTTTCCTCTGTTTATGTGTGTGTTTGTGTGTGTCTGTCTGCTCTTTTTGTATCTTGTCTGTTTCTGTCTTTGATTCTGTTTCCTTCTATCTCTATGTGTCTGTCTGCTCTGTACCTGTGTGTCTGCATCTATTTTTGTTTGTCCTCTTTACCTCCATTTGCCTGTCTGTCCGTCTGTCTCCCTATGTTCTGTGCTTGTCTGTCTCTCTCTTAACTCCTTTGTCCTGGTGGGGCCTGATTTATGAACTCCTGGGTCATCATGTATATTAATGAGGGTTCTCCAGAGAAACAGAACCAACAGAATATATACATAGTCTCAGAGTGGGCTTGAAGACAGAAGATTGATGTTCCAGTTTGAAGAGAGTCAGATGGAGAGGGAGAGAGAGAGAGAGAGAGAGAGAGAGAGAGAGAGAGAGAGAGAGAGAGAGAGAGAGAGAGAGAGAGAGAGAGAATTCACTCATTCTTTCTTTCTTTTCGAGTTGTTGTCTCACTTTGTCACCCAGGCTGGAGTGCAGTGGCATGCTAATGGCTACCACAGCCTCGACCTGTTGGGCTTATACGATCCTTCTGCCTCAGCCTTCCAAGTAGCTGGAACTATACGCGTATGCCAACAAACCCAGCTGATTCTTTGTCTTATTTTAGAGATAAGGTCTCGTCAAGTTGCCCAAACTGGTTTTGAACCCCTGGGCTCAGGCAGTCCTCTAGTCTCTGCCTCCCAAGGTACTGGGATTATAGGCATGAGCCACCGTGCATGGTGAGAATTCTTTCTTATTTATCCTTTTAGCTATTCAGGCCTTCAAGGGGTTAGATAACGAGAACCCACATTAGGTAGGGCGATCTGCTTTACCAAGTCTACCAATTTAAATGTTAATCTCATCCAGAAGTACCCTCACACACATGCCCATCATAATGTTTAGCCAAATATCTGGACATCTGTGGCCCAGTCAAGTTAACATGTAAAATGAACCATCATGGCATGAAAACCTGTATGTCCACAGTCCTAGAACTTCTGGGTCTAGAGATCTCAAACTGGCTTAAGGCTCTGAGGGTAAAATTTCCCTCTAAGGTATGTGCTATGGTCTCCTGACCTCATGTCTGTATTATACGCAGTGAGCTTCACTCTTCACACTATGTCTAACCACTTTTCTAGCTCATTGAATCTGTGATCACTTTTCTCTCTATTCTAATCTAGGATAGCAAAGCTAGATTAAATATGGCTTATGTCTCTGAGAAAATCAAAACATTTTTATGACTCCCATTGAAGATATTACTTGGCTAAAAGAATTCAGCAATTTCTCTTCAATCCTCTATCTTGGAGAGAAAGCTTACCTCCTTAATGATGTACCAATAGAAAGGAAGGGATTTCAGTCATTTGTACCCTGTTCTCCAGGGTGAACCCCGGAGAGGTTTTTTTTTGTTGTTGTTGTTGTTAATCAAGAAAGAGGGTTTTTCTCCCACTTGACTGCCTCTTCATCCTGGTTCTTCTTTTGTTCAGTTACCTTGTGTTCTTTCTTTGCTGAAACTTTGCCTGACATCCCCAGACAGTTAAATCCTTTACCAAACAGGACACATACCAATGGGCTGCTCTGGATGTAAACTGTCTTCTAGAAATAGCTTGGAGTTTGAAAATACAAGTTTGTCAGGACATAAATCTTGTGATGCTTAAACAGAACTTAAGAGATGTTAAAACATACTCTTCTATCCAACAAGAACAGAAGAAAAGGCATGTCCATAACTATGTAATAAAAATATGACTCCCTGAGCTAATTATACCAGCGTTTTGCATTCTTGTCTGAAAAGCTTTGACCAATTATTGCAATTTTCTTGTTTTTATATGATGGATTGAAATGTTTCCAACAGTGTTGTGTTTTGGAAAGCAAAGGGCAAAAAGCAGTTTCAAATATTAAACATTAAAAAAATGAAATAGTCTCTGTGCCCTCACTACCTGGCAGTTGGAGGTGGCGGTTGGAGGTGGCGGTGAGGATTTGGGGGTGGATGAGATTGGAAAGCTGTGAGTATACAGAATTGGATGGGGTGAAGGCAGTGAGGGTGAGGCCTGAACAACAGAATATCCTAGAGGACTTCAGCACCTTTCTCTTGACAACAAGAGCGTGTTATATTTCTATTACATAGTTATGGGTCTGCCTTTTATTCCTGATGGATAGAAAATTTTGTATTAAAACCTTTTAAATTCTGTTTAAGCACTGGCCAATGCTCAAATCATTGCAGAAAGTATACGGGTGTCTCCATTCTCTGGGAGCAATTTCCGAATCAATCTGGGCTGTTTCCAATCCATTCGGCAGAATCTTCAGGTCCGCAGGGGGAACTGGGATAAACTGTGGCCATCAGTTCTGCGGAAGTTCTTGAAGTTTCCCAATCAATTTAGAGGTAGATTGTTTTTTTGCACTTCAAAGGATTTCAGTTTTTAAAATAAAAATTGAAGCAAGAGGCAAGGACGGTCCAGTCACATTCTATGCTTTAGGGTTGACCGAGCACAATCAGGAATTTGGTTAGTGGCACCAAGGATATAGATGAAAAGGAAAGCACAGGCTGTTTCATAAAGAAATGGCTGTTTGATTTGCTTTGAGGGAAACAGTGCAGGAGGCCTCTAGGGATAACCCACTGGAGTAAGGGTGGGCTGGGGCGTATTTCCTTTTTTGAAGTTATTGAGTGCCAAATGTAAGCAGAGCCTGACACACGGTCAGATAAATCACAAATGCTCCCAGGACTGTCTAAAGCACCGCTTTCCTACCATGGCATCTCTGCTCAGAGTCCACAATGGCACCCATAGCAACTTTTATCTGACACTTTCAAAACAAAAGTGTGTACGCACTAAGACTTATCTCTTCTAGAGAAACTAGTTATTTGCATGGTAAGAAATTCAGAAACATATCCCACTGCACTGCAATTGATGACTGGCATCTTGCTCCTTATTGAACTGTAAGCAGGTCAAAAAGACCCTCCTCTTAACCAAACTTGGTCAGTTTCCTCCAAGTCTTCTTGGCTTGGCTAGATCTTGGGCTCTGCCCTTGGCCTGCTTAGTCCAGTTTTAGCAAGAATCCTACAGAGTAAGTTTAGCAAACATCCCTTGCCCTTGATGTCTTATAATCCTGGTTTGCTTTTGGCGAGAATCCTGTTGAGCTAGTATAACAAGAACTGCCCCCCCAACCTTGATGTTTTATCTTAGTAATTTTCTATCCACTGATTCACACCCTATTTCTTGGCTATAAATTTTCACTTGTCCATGTTATATTCAGAGTTGAACTCAGTCTCTTTCTTCTACTTCAAAGCTCATTGCAGCGGTCTCTTAAATAATCTCTTCCTTAATGTCTTTAGGAAGTGTCAGAATAATACAGTGTCAGGTAATTTTTTTCTTTTATAAGGATCAGTTTGACTTTATATTCTCAAGATTTAATACAAGGCCTGAATCAAAGTGGATGCTCAAGTAATACTTTTTTTTTTTTTTTGAGTCTGAGTCTCACTCTGTCGCCTAGGCTGGAGCACAGTGGCATGCTCATGGCCAACCCAGCGTCGACCTACTGGGCTCAGGTGATCCTTTCACCTCAGCCTTCCAAGTCGCTGGAACTATAGGTATGCGCTACCATGCCTGGCTAATTTTTTGATATGTTGTAGAGGTAAAGTCTCACCAAGTTGCCCAGGCTGGTCTCAAACCCCTTGACTCAGGCAATTCTCTTGCCTTGACCTCCCAAAGTGCTGGGATAACAGGTTTGAGCCACCGAGCTTAATAATTTTTTAAAGGGAGGGAGGAAAGAAAGATATAAAGAAATAGCTTTGTTTGGTATTGCAAGCAGGGTCTTTGAAGTCCACAGACCTGTGTTCAGATCTCTGTTTTGATGTTTACTAGCTTTGAGATCATGGGTAAGCTACTGAATTTTCATGTATTCAGCTTCCTTAGCTGTTAAAGAATGGGAACAATATTACCTGCAGTATTTTGTAGAGTTGTTGTGAGGAGCAAATGCAATAACGTGAAGTGTCAGACACTTGGTATTTGATCAATAAATTATTATCATTGCTATTGCCATTAGTAACAATAATGGTGAAATGGCTATCCATTCTGGGGCATATAGGATGTAAGATATAACTCCATTTAGAACTCCTCTCTTGTTCCAAGACTTTTCTATTCTGTTATGGTCTGTATTGTGTCCCTCTGAAAGTCCTTTGTTGAAGCCCTAACCCTAAGGTTATTATATTTAGAGACAGGCCCTTTAAGGAGGTAAATAAGGTTAAATGAGGACATAAGGATGGGATCCTAATCCAACAGGACTGTTGTCTTTATAAGAAAAGGAAGAGACTGCAGACCGCCCTCCACCCTATACAGAAGAAAGATCACTTGAGGATACAGTGAGAAAGTGGCTATCTACAAGCCAGGAAGAGAGCTCTCACCAGCCTGACCACACTAATACACAGTCTAAGGCCCACTGGTAGCCCTTAGCACTACTATGTAAACAGCCTTTTCCCCTGAACTCTCACACTGTAACTTCTCTACCCATCATTGTATTCCTTTCTCGCTCAATTTGGTTTTTATCAATTCCATCCAAGCCTTTATGCCCTTTTCCAGAATTTGGCTCTTCAAAGACTGTGATTACTTTCTCAGCAGATCATCTTCCAAATGAAAATTGGTATTCAATATTTGGAGTTTTTCATTTTATGAGACCACGGAGCTGATTTCTTTTATAAACAAGGCCTCATATGATTAGAAAAGCTGCTGAGAATTAAAACAGAACGAGAGGGCTAGTAATTATTAAGGAGGGAGAAGAGGTTTATTATTTTGGCCAAAGAGAAGGTGGAAGGTTATGTTTTTTGAGGCACCAAGCCCATAAATGTTTGTAATTCAGCTTTTTAAAAGAGTCAATCCTTTTTCATGACACCATTTGGGTGAGCAGATGTTCCAGTTATTTATTGCCTAACAAACCACCACATAATTTAATGGTCTAAAATAACAATTATTATTTACTTTGTCCATGAATCTGAAATCTGGCCGGAGCTTGGCAGGGATAGTATGTCTGTGTTCTATGTGATGTCAGCTGAGTCTGTCTTATTGGGGGTTGGAAGATCCACTTTCAAGGTGGTTTATCCACATGGCTGGCAAGCCTGGAGGCTCAGTCACACTGTGGGGCACGAACCCAGTTTCTCTCCATATGGGCCTTCCCACAGGCTGTTGGGCTTTCTCACAGCATGGCAACTGGTTTCCATGGGCAAGGTCTCAAGAGGCAGCAAGAAAGTGGAAGCTGCCAGGTGGGGAAGTCTCAACCTGGACACTGGTACAGCATCACTTTTGCCTTTACCTATCAGTCAAGCCATCAAGGAGCCCAGATTCTAGGAGAGGGGCCTACCTAGACTCTATCTTTTAACGAGAGGCATGCCAAAGGATTTGGGGGCTGGGTTTTCAGTCTGGCACAGAAGATGATATAAATCAGAGGTTCTTAACCCTGACTGTATTTTAGAAACATTTTGGAGTCAAAGACAAAATACTAATGCCTTGAGACCAGCTCAAAAGATTCTGGTTTAATTGGACTAATAGGAGTCCTGGTAATCTGTATTTAAATTTATTTTAGGCTGGGTGTGGTGGTTCATGCCTGTAATCCTAGCACTTTGGGAGGCAGAAGAGAAAGGATTACCTGAGTCCAGGGGTTTGAGACCAGCCTGGGCAACCTGACAAGACCTCATCTCTAAAATTAAAAAAAAAAAATTAGCCTGGCATGGTGGTGCACGCCTATAATTCCAGCTACTTGGAAGGCTGAAGTGGAAGGATCTCCTGAACCCAACAGATCGAGGCTATGGTGGCCATGAGCATGCTACTGCACTCCAGTCTGGGCGGCAGATGAGACTCTGACTCAAAAAAAAATTTTTTTTTTCTTTTTCTTCTAGATAATTTTGACATACAAACCAAAGTTCCTGGGCCAAAGTTCCTGTGTCCATGGACTGAAAAGATATGGACCATGAGTCTAAGGTATAAGGAAGCTCCTCTGCCTCCTGGAACCTGCCTGCTGGCAGGAGACACAGCTCAGGATGTCAACTCAGGATTTGTTCCAACACCACTGCCTACAAGATAAACTGTTTCCAAATGAGGATAGAGGAAAACCTCTCAAGCAAATGGACCTGCCATCATCACACATGCTTTTTCTCATATTACATTTTACCTGCAGTTTGTAAATATTACAAAAAATCAATACTGCTGCCATATTGCCATAATCTAATTTGTCTTTTCTGGTTGTGTGAAGCATGAGGAGGCGTTTGGCATCGCATTTACAGACCTCAGAGAGCGATGTTAAACATTTATAGTGCACTTCATCATCTGTCAGAAATGTACAAAGGCATAATGTCTCATTAATAATTATTAAATCATTGAGTCGCACAGAAGGAGATGTTCCCTTCTTTACTTACATAGTGATCAGCAACCATGAAAACGTGGGTCATTTGTGATGCACAACCAGCACATCTGAGAGTGGAAACCTGTTTGAGGAAATTAATAAGAAATCTCATTCAGAGATGGGCTTTTAGATGGGAAGAAAACGTGCACATGGATCGTCGCAATATTCAGTCGGGGCAAAGAGTTGCTCCCTCCCTTACAGAGTCAGGTTAAAATTCAGTCAGATAATTGCTGGGAGTGAAGAGATATGAAAGAAAATGATCTTATTTGCTTTTGGAGGTTAGATAGCTCATTTCAATATGCCCAGCTTTGGGCTTTTATTCATAAGTATATGTATCATCTTATGAATAAAAGAGATACATATTTTGATTTGGAATGAGTTTGGGCTGAAATGTGCAATCTGAATTTTTCAAGACTTGAGTTTTATTTCCGATGTTGTTCATGAGGATATTTTTTATTTTATAAGGACTTTTAAAACCAGGCAATGTCATTTTAGTCACATGTAATACAAGAATTGAATATCTGTTGCATATTTCCTTCTCCCCCTCAATATTCAGTCCAGAGAGTTTAAAGTTTTAGTCTTTAAAAAATTTACAGACTATACTTGTCTTTACAGCAGCTGACATAATATCAGGTCTTCTTCTTTTTTTTTTTTTCAACCCTAAAATTTCTTCATTCTGGGCAAGCTCGACGCTTCCCGATCCACACAGGTGACAATTGCACGATCCAATCAAGCAAGGTGGTGGCTCACAGTAGTGTCGGGTTGCGATGGGTGTCACATGCAATTAGTCTTGTCCTGGACAGACATTCTGTGCCACCAATATTCCTAACATCAGATTTTTAGAGTCTTTGGCACCTCTCACCATCATTATTATGCAAGGACTGGTATTTGGTAAATGTTTTAAATACACTGCATTTGCCTGTGGTGCTCATCCTTTTAGTTCTAGGCCAATAATTTCACAACATTCCTTCCTGCTAGTTGTAGTTCTTCTGCTCAGTTTTTGTTTTTTTAGTTTAAAGATGTGGGGTACAATCCAGGGTTAGGTATACAAATATTCATTATGCAGGTACCCTTGTTGATGAGGTGTGCCCCTCTCTCCCTTGGTAGTTTCCTTAACTGCCAATTCCACCCTCATCCCCTGGCAATTTCCCACTACTGCCAATCCCTTTCTTATAGATTATGATAATTTTTCAACTGCTCGGTTGTTAAACCCAGTCTTGCCAGATCTTTGAACCACTGTGAGTTGAAACATTTGTTACTTGCCATTTTGGGGGAAAATCATCAGATCTTTGTGTTACTCGTTAAGGTTTTGGACCCTAAGGAAGACCAAGTTCAAAATGTCATTTAAAATTGGGTAAGATTAATTTTCATGATAAATAAATAAATGTGTGCCCCTCCCTTGCTTAGAAGTTCTTGAAAGCACTTCCAAAAATGTATTCAGTTTTTCAAAACACTATAAATGCAAGTAGAAGAAGAAGAGTCTGTCACTCTTGTAATGGGTAGGTCTCAAGTTGCTCTGTAAGTACTCTAGAAGCTAAATGAAAAAGGACACTACTTGAAGTCCATGAGATGAAAAATAAACCTGTCTTAAGGATAGGCACAATTTGTTTTGATACTGTGGCAGGAGCAGTGTTTTCTGGGGGACTTTTCCTAATGAGCACACTGTGTAAAATAACAGTGCCCACTACCTTCTCATCATAGACACCTGGGGTTGCACTGGGGAGTTGCTTATCAATGAAAGACTTTCAATGTAGACTAACAGTGTCACGCCATAGCCCGCACCAGTGAAAACCTTTCAACACGAGGAGACGGGGAAAGAAAGAAGATGACTATGGACAATCTTAACTTCACACATTTCTGCTGATCCAGCTAAATCCAGGAGTAGATTTTAGGGTACCTGAATGGAAGCATGAAAACAATAGGTTTCCTCAACCCTCCAGAACATCTTTTTCCGCTAAATTGAGTTTTTGAGAAGTACCAGAAGACAGCAGCATGTTTAATGTTACGCATACGCTTACAGGCAAGTGCTTAGAGTGTGTCTATTACACATGCCCAATTAAGTGTGGAACCAAAGTCCCTGGCAGACAGTGGCTTGGGTAGGGCTGAGATAGCCTGTGAAAACCGAGGCGCTGAAAGCGTGCTTTCCTGAATCAATTTCTGTTTCATTTCTGCTGGGAATTGAGTGGAAAGAATATCTGTGTGCAAGGGCAGACGACTGAATTGTGTTTTACTACCTCTGAGCGTTTTTGCAATTGCTGTTGCAGGAACATGAGAGTCAAAGAAGATGGGCTGACAAATGACAATAGTCAAGGTGAGCCACTGCCAAAGGCAGAGGAGAGGGGACGTTGGATGGCTGATTTGTGCAGATTCCAAGATAAATCTAAAGGGACCCTTCTGACAAAGCAGTTTATTCATCCATTTGCTCATGCAGTATATAAACTTTGAGCACTGGAATGTTGTGACCACTGTTCTAGGTACTGGGCATGCCAAGAGAAAAAAACACATGGCTTAGCTGTCTCTCTATTTTTTCATTCTCATCTTCTTTTTTTTTTTTTTGAGTCGGAGTCTCACTCTGTCGCCCAGACTGGAGTGCAGTGGCCGCTCCCGGCCACCGCAGCCTCGCCTGCTGGGCTCCGGCGATCCTTCCGCCTCCGCCTTCCAAGTAGCCGGAATTACAGGCGTGTGCTAACACGACTGGCTGATTTTTTTGATTTATTGTAGAGATGAGGTCTCGCCGCTCAGGTGGGTCTCGAACCCACGGGCTCAGGCAATCCACTCACCTCAGCCTCCCAAAGGCACGGGATTACAGGCTGAGCCACCGAGCCCGGCTTATTCTCTTCTTCTATAGGTAGACAAATGTTCCTTTTGTCTTCCACAAATGTTTTGGAGCTCACAATTTGTTCTTCAACTTCTCGGCACCTACACCCTTCAAAGAACAGGGCCCAAGCGTACCAATATGATCACATAAAGATTTCAATTCTTTGTTCTGATAATGGCCGAGCTCTTGGTGTCAAAAGCAGCATGGCCTTCATTATCTTGTTTTTAAATTGAGTAATAATATAATGATTAGGAATTACTGTTAGCAATACAGTTATGTGTTAGCCATTCAGACTTCCTCACTAGAATAACTGTTGGGAAGCTTTAGTTTTATGCTGAATGATTTTGAGACCTAATTACTGAATCTGAATGATTGTTTTTAAATGTCAGTAATGGTAAAAAAAAAATTCTTTATTCTTAAGGGCCAGTAGGGAATGAGCAGTACAAAATGTTCTTGTTAAAATTTTCCTTCTCCGTTTAGACTAGGTGATCAAAGACATCCTACCGTGTAGGAGATGTATACATATATAAGGAATGGTATACAGAAAGACCCAGATCTTTATAATGACATGTGGAAGCCCACCGAATAAGAGAACCTTCAAACTGGAAAGCAATGTCTAGCCCAACTTTCTCATTTTTTCTGGTGAAGAAGCTGTATTTTGGCACGGGGGTATACATATACAACTCATAAAGTCAATGGCAAAGCAAGTTTTGAGTTTGAGACTCTTCTTTCCGGATCTAGTAGCCTATCAGTGGTGTCCATCAGAATGCTGGTTGCCTCAGATGTGGTAGCAAAATGAGACAGTGCACAGAGGTGTCAAAATGCAAGACAGAGATTCATAACTCTAGGAAGTTGTTGTCACCACAGTGTGACTAGCTCAGGGGATAGATGGTGATCACCATGGATCACACTCCCCTTTGCTGGTCTATGGTAGGAACTTGGCTGGTGCTCTTAGGAAAACTTTGCCCTCCCTTAAAAGAGGGAGGCACTTATGAATGGAGTCTTTTTGCTAATACCTCCCCTTATTTTCTTTGGACAGTCATGGGATGACGTCTGGCTTAGAGCTATGGCTGCTTTCTTATGATCGTAAGAGGAAATTATTGCCATGATACTGAAGTTGGCAGACTGAGAAAAGAAAATCAGCCTCCTTTCTTGTTGACGTCATTGATCTTCTGAGCAAACTTGGACTGATTTCATCTTCTTGCAAAGTTAGCAGGACTCTCCTTTGATTCAAGCTGTGCAGAAGGGTGCCTGGCACATTCACAAATAAAAAAGGGGCCAATGTGATTAAAGACCAGTGAATGAGAGTGGGTAAAGCAGGAGATGAGCAGAGGAGGCAATAGGAGGCCAAATCAGGTAGGGTTTGCAACATGATAAAGATTTTTAGCTTTTTTCCTGTGGATGGGAAGCCATTAGAGGGTTATGAGCAGAAGCATGTTGTATTCTGAGCTGTGTGTGACTGAATCACTCTGGTTGTTATGTTAAGAATAGATTGTGGGAGGTTGAAGGTAGAGACAGAAAGACCTATTGAACCTCTGTTGACACAATCTAGAGAGAAGCTGGCGATAACTTAGACCAATGAAGGGGTGGAAAAAGTGGCAAGATGTCATCAGAGTCTGGATACATTCTAAAGGTAAAGATAAGAACTTTTCTTGACAGAATGAGAGGAGACAGAGAGGACAGAGAAACAAGAAAAGAGTAGTCAAAGATGATCCCAAGGATTTGGCCTGAGCAGCGGGAAGGATAAAGTTGCCTGCACTGAGATAAGGAAGACTATAAGAGTAGTTTTAGTTGGGGAAGATCAGATGTTCTGTTCTGGACAAGTTAAGTTTATTAGAGATGTTTATTAGACTTATAAGTAGAGATGTTGAGATAGCTGTCGGATCTTGAACCTGGAGTTGAAGGGAAAAACCTGTGCTTGAGATATACATTTGGGAGATTAAAAAAGCATATTACATATTAAGTTAAAGCAGTGAAACGCGATGTGATCCGCAAGGATTCTGGGACACTCCAATCTTAAGAGGGGGAGGGATAAAGATAAACTGGGCACTGAGGGTGAATAACCAGGAAGGCAGGGGGGTAGTAAGGGGAGAGGAGAGCTCCGGAGGCCAAATGAAAAAGGTGTTCCAAGGAGGAAGGAGTCATACATTGTGTCTACAAAGACGAGTCAAATAGACTCAAATCCTCATTCCAGCATACAAAGGGATGGCCAGGGTCTCTCTCCAGCAATATTGGTAATGAAGGGATGTGTTACATTTCTACAAGTTGCCCCTGGCTTCAAGGGCTTCTTGTTTGGAGTTCTTAACCTCTTCCCTGCATTTGGATAACCCTGGGCACTGTCTCATTTTGCTACCACATCCTATGCTGAAAACCTCTCACAGCCTCTAGGCTATGTGTGTAGTAGGTTGAATGGAAGATTTAGGGGCTCCTGGAGGGAGGATGACATCACAGGGTAGCTCAACACACAATAGAATGCAGCAGTCAGGGTAGGCTGTGCTATGCCGTGGTAACAAACAGCCCCAAATCTCAGTGGCTTAAACCAACAAATATAACTCATCAAGTGGGCATATAGGATTTGTGCATTTTCTTATGTGCACATTGTGCAAAAAATAACCTGCAGACAAATATTGGGCTCTAACTAAGTGATACACATGCTGAAGTGTTAAGGAATGAGATATACTGATGTCTGCAGCTTACTTTGAATGTATAAAAAAATGGATTGATGGGTGGATAGAGGGATGGATAGATATGTGATAATGCAATTATAGGAAAATGTTAATGTAGGACCAAGGTGGTAGACACAGAGACATTCACTGTAAAATTCTATCAACGTCTGAATGTTTAAAAATATCCCTCATAGAATGTTGGACAAACACCAAATATAGATCATGTCGCACACCGTCACGAGTCAACAGAGGCTCTTCTCCTTTCTAATGGACAATCAGGAACCTGGCTGGAGTAGCCGCCATCTCAAATGTTTTGGATAACCGTGGCAGAGGGGACGGGAGCTCTAGAGGCCATTAAATGTACTGGATGGGGATGACTCATGCCACCTTTCTCAGCTTTTTAGGAGAACTAGTCATGTTGGCCCAAATCAATCGCAGGAGTCCAGGAATTATAACTCAACCACGTGTCCTGAGTGGAAATGGTGGAAATCTTAGATGGCTGCTGACTTCAATATGAATAGTTAGATGTCCTTGTTTTTTGAAGCCCTTTGGCCATTTCCACTACTGGGGAACTGTCACTAGCAGTATGTTCTATTCTAGTTTAGCTTCTTGCTAAGTTGTTGGGTTCTCTCCTTCCTTCCTCTTACTTTGCTTATCTATATCTTACAGTCTTGTTAATTGCTTATATGAAACAGTTAACTCTCTTTAGCTTCAATTCTTCCAGGATATTCCTATGGGGCCTCAATTCCTTGTCAGATATGTTTGTGTTTATTTTATTCACTTAACTTTTCCTGAGAAGAGTTTTATGAAACTCTCCATAATCACCTCCTCCCTTAACCCCTGTCTGACTGTGGTACTCGTACCTGGGAGAAGCTGTGTGAATTCTATCTTGTGACCTGGGAGGAAGTTTGCTGTGATGCTGAAGAGCATGGAGTCTACAGACAGATTGCTTGGTTTAAGCTCCAACTTCCTCACTTCCTGGCTCTGTGACGTGGGCAAATTGCTTCTCTGTTCATCAGAATCCTCATCTTTACTTACCTCGTAGAATGGTTGTGAGAATTAAATCAGTTAATACACAAAAGTGTGTAACTTACTACGGGCTCGATAAGTGGAAGCTATTATTATTGCTAGCGTTAAGTAACCTTAGACAGACTAATCCTTCAGAACTGTTTGTTTTGTCCATATGTAAAACAAATTCTACATGACATGAGCTACTGTGTCAAATTGTTCCTTCACGATGATTTTTGTCTTTTTCTTTTTTTTTTGCTCATGGCTTGAGCTCAGTGAGGAACACAGGTTGAGATTCTGTTTAGGCCCCCCTAGAAGACAGGGACTCTTCATATCTGCACGGCTCATAGTCAAGGCATGCTGTTCCTTGATCAAGACTTGACAAGAAAGATGATTTAAATATTGGGCTTAGACCTCTCTTTTTCTAAATGTCTCCTGTATTCAATTAGAAATTATGAGCAAAGTGTTCGAAAGTTTGAAAAGGTGACTATTCTATAACTAAGAGAGATCATTGTACAATTAGAGAGGCCTATGTTAAATTTTGATATGCGTACTTTTCCTCTTTCTTTTTTCCCTTTCTAACAAATAAGGACATATGTCAGGCACTGTAGTAGGCTGGGGATAAGAGCATGATCTTAGCTCTCACAGCACTTGTAAACAATGGCGATACGGACAAGTAATCCAGTAATTGTAGTACAGATTAGCTGACTCAGAGTAGAATGAATGAAAGTTACTGAATTTATAATCTAGAAAATGTCTGTGACTGCAAGCCCCTTTAAACATGTCATATATGTCTTAAGATGAATAAGAGGTATCATTTAAGAATAGACAATCTTTGCTTAGGATGTTATTAAAATACTTTATATCCATCAGTTTATATGACCTTATAACATCTCTAGAAAGTTTATGTTGTTTTATCTATCCATTCATTCATCCGTCCAAACTTATTGAACACCTTGTATATAGTAAGCCTGGCACTAGACATTTGGCATAAAAATATATGATTTTAGACTTGGAGGACCCTACTATCAAGTAGGGGATGACAACGAATAAATACAGTTATTTTGCAGCGATGGGTTTGGTATAAATGACAGGTATAGAAGTTTCCCCCAGGGGAGGCAGTTGTTTTGGCCATCTATTGTTATGTAACAATTTATCCCCAAACTTAAGTCTCTCCTGCTTGGTGGCTCCACGATATCTGTACTTCTTTTTTTTATTTTTTCATTTTTCTTTTATTATTTATTTATTACTTAACTATTTGTGCATTTGGTGGCAAGTAAATTTTTTTTTTTTTTTGAGTTGGAGTCTCACTCCGTCGACCAGACTGGAGTGCAGTGGCCGCTCCCGGCCATCGCAGCCTCGACCTGCTGGGCTCCGGCGATCCTTCCGCCTCAGCCTTCCAAGTAGCTGGAATTACAGGTGCGCGCTACCACGCCCGGCTGATTTTTTGATTTATTGTAGAGATGAGGTCTCGCTGCCCAGGTGGGTCTTGAACCCGTGGGCTCAGGCAATCCACTCACCTCAGCCTCCCAAAGGTGCGGGATTACAGGCTGAGCCACCGAGCCCGGCTAAATTTCTTTTTTTTTAATACATATTTTTTATTTTAGAATTGTGGGGTACAGTTAAGGGTTAGGTATACAAATATGCATTGTGCAGGTACCCTTGTTGATGAGGTGTGCACCCGCCCCGTCCCCAGACAGATATTGACTCCTGTTAATCCCACCTCCCTTCCCCTCTCTGCCCGCCCCCACCCCCATAGTTTCCCGCCACCGTCAATCCTTTTCTTACATGGTTGCTCAGGGCTCTAAAAGTCATGTGTCTTTAAAGAGGCTACAAGGCATGAGTCATTATCACCTTTTGCAATCTAGCCTCAAACTTTATGCAGCATCACTTTCATGCATTCTGCTTGTGGGAGCTGTCATAAGGACTTGTTCAAGATCAAGGAGAGGAAAATAATCGAATCCAACTCTTGGTGGAGAAAGAGGCAAGGTAGTAGAAGAGCATGTGGCACCAGAAACATTGCTGTGGTCCTTTTTAGACTACGCAGCCACTGTAGCAGTGTCTAATATTTTTCTTTTTTTAAAGATAGCCTTTAAAAATTGACGTGCAATAGATGTACATAGTTTCAGTGTACATGCAATTGAAGCCATATCATATTCATATAATTTTTTTTTTCCGAGTTGGAGTCTCACTCTGTCACCCAGACTGGAGTGCAGTGACTGCTCCTGGCCACTGGAGCCTCGACCTGCTGGGCTCTGGCGATCCTTCCGCCTCAGCCTTCCAAGTAGCTGGATCCACAGACGTGCGCTACCACACCCGGCTAATTTTTTTTGGTTTATTATAGAGATGAGGACTCGCCAAGTTGCCCAGGAGGGTTTCAAACCCATGGGCTCAGGCAATCCACTCAGCTCAACCTCCCAAAGCACGGGATTACAGGCTGAGCCACCGAGCCCGGCTTTTTTGTTTTTAAGACTTTTTTCCTATGCTGTGGTTATCTTTTTTACTTTTTTTTTTAGTTGGAGTCTCACTCTGTTGCCCAGACTGGAGTACAGTGGCACGCTCATGGCCACCGCAGTCTTGACCTGCTGGGCTCAGGAGATCCTTCCACCTCAGCCTTCCAAGTAGCTGGAACTATAGGTGTGCACCACCATGCCAGAGATGAGGTCTCGCCAAGTTGCCCAGGCAAGTCTCAAACCCGTGGGCTCAGGCAATCTACTCACCTTGGCCTCCCAAAGCGCTGGGATTACAGGCTGAGCCACCGAGCCCTGCTAATATTCATATAATTTGAAAAGATCAAATCAATGTACTTGGGATACCCATCACCCTAAATGTTTATCTTTTCTTTGTACTAGAAACATTAGAGTTATTCTCTTCAGCTATTTTGAAAGATACAATAGGTTCTTTTAAACTATAGTTACCCTACTGATCTATCTAACACCGGGTCATACTTCTTCTATCAAATTGTATATTTGTATCCATTATGATATTTTTCTTAATGAGAGTATGTATGGGGAAGTGTTGAAGCCTCTGCAGGTGAGGTGGCTTGTGGGCAGAGTTAAGGGATGGGTAGGAGTTGACAGTCTGGATAAAGCAGGTAGGTCATGTTTATTATTCCCATTTTGTATATGAGGAAACTGATGCCTAAAATGATTGATAGACACCTATGTTTTTGTAATGAAAATGCTGGAAATGGTTTCTAGTCTCCTGACCCTACCCTCAGTTCTTGACACAGCCAAAGGATTCTCACCCCGGGGTGTGGGGTATTTTCTCATGTCAGCTCCAGTGGGCACAATGGAAGCTCCAAGAGTTGGGTCTGTGAGCTTTGATTTATCAGAAGGAAACATGCATTAGATGAATCATTCTACCAAAAAGACATCTGTACTCATATGTTTAATGCAGTGCTATTCACAATAGAAAAAACATGGAAGCAACTTAGGTGCCCATCAATCACAGACTGGATGAAGAAAAAGTGGTACATATATACCACAGAATACTACACAGCCATAAAAAAGAATTAAATTATATCTTTTGCAATAATACGGATGTAGCGGGAGGCCATGATTTTAAGTGAATTATCTCAGAAACAAAACTGAATACTGCATGTTCTCATTTATAAGTGGGAGCTTAACGTTGAATACACACAGGCATATAGATGGGAACAGCAAACACTGGGTACTCTTTTTTTTTTTTTTTTTTG